>NW_027186296.1:70083363-70183989 GCF_028583685.1 Petaurus breviceps papuanus | reverse complement strand
CGGTACCCTCTGTATGCACCGTCCCCCCCCCCCCCCCCCCCCCCCCGGTGAAACGCACGCCGCACTCCAAGCTGCATCCAATCAGAGCTGCAGCAGTGAGCGCACCATCCTGTTCTTCCCCAGTGATTTGCTTATTGAATAAAGGTACATTTTTTTGTTCACATTTACCTGTTTATTAAAATTGCTGTCAATGTTCATTAAAATAAGCCCTCCCCTGAAAATAAGCCCTCTGGTGTTTTTCTGTCCAAAAAAATTAATAAGACAGTGTCTTATTATCGGGGAAACACGGTAGAAAGACTTATATATGAACCAGTGCTGAGTGAAGTGAGCAGAACCAGGAGAACATTGTACACAGTAATGACCACATTGTGTAATGACTGACTTTGATAGACTTAGCCCTTCTCAGCAACACAAGGACCTAAAACTTTTGCAAAGGACTATGATGGAAAATGCCATTCATATCCAGAGAAAGAGGTATGAATGTAGAGCAAAACAGACTATCTTCTCTTTTGTTTTGTTTTCTTTCTCATGGTTTCTCCCATTTGTTATAATTCTTCTATGCAACATGACTATATGTGTAGAGCCCATATCAGATTACATGTGATCTTGGGGAAGGAGGGGGAGAAAATTTAAAACTTATGGAAGTGAATGGTGAAAACTGAAAATAAATTAAATATTAAAAAAATAAAAGTCATCAATAAGGCATTAATTTATAAAATCCTTGGATTCAAATAAATTATACTGTAATGAAAAATGTGAGGAGACACAATCATGATATGAATTTGAATATTTATTATGCAACAATTATTCCAAACTATAACATGGTAATTCCCTTGTAATCTGATATTTTTAAAACAACAAAGTCTTCAAATGGGTTCATTTACTATGGTCCAGGGGAAACTTTCAAATGTGTATTCATCTGTCTGGATGTGTGACACAAAATTTTATACAACTCTTCATTTCTGAAAATGACTTCTAGTAGTGCCTTTATAATAAATAAATAGAAAATATATCTTTCTCCTTGTGACATCAATAAGAAATGTTTACATACAAAAATTATACATCTACTTCCGAAAAAGGACCAGCAATTTCGGGCAACATGAAAGAGACAAGGGTTTTAGGAGAATTTTTTTTTTTTTTAGGAAACAAAACCAAAACCTAATATGTTGTAAGTCTAATACCTTACCAACAGAGATTGAAGGAGGAGACCCTTTCTGGGAAATTAGGAATAAAATATGAGTACTACAAAGAAGATGCCCAGATATCTGGTCTTTATGAGTCATTTGTGCTAGTAGAAACAAACAAATGAACAGATAATCCATTACTTAGTTACCTAGGTGCTACATACATGCAATTCGCTGTATTCCCAAGTATCTATTCTTGAAAAAGACTGACATATGCTTTATGAAGCTATTTATAATTTCTGGCCACCTTATAGGGATCACATCCCAAGGGATTCACAGTGGGAGGCCCTTTTAAAACAATCTGGAAAATGAAGAAAGTGAAACTGTGAAGGAACAACAAAATTCCAATGCTTTTAAAGGGGTTTGCCCACCCTTTCTCTTCCTCCTACCCCCCTCAAAATAGCTTCAAAGACACATAAGACTTTACCCTGAGAACTTGGTAATTGTTAAGAAAGAAGCAGCATCCATGGAACTACTTCTTACTGGGTTAGAATGGACTAGTGGCTTGAAGTAATGGTTGAGATTTATTTGATTGTGTGATCCCGAATGATTGACATATTCTTGGGGAGGTGACTCACTACTGTAGACTAAGAGGTACAATTTATACAAGGATGTGACTAGCTCTTTTCGAAGAGAATAGAATGTGGTTTGGAAGGGAAAGAAAGATTTAGGGAAAAAGAAGAATATTGAGCGTTCTTGTGCCCACACAGACAGAACTTAGTGATAAGGACAGTTTCAACCACAGCTGAACCTTTCCTTCAAGGGGCTCATTCCAAGGTTTTTTTTTTTTTTGTTTTGTTTTGTTTTTTATAAAGAAAGCAGTTAAGGTGAGAGATGGGAGGAAGACTGGCAGGAGGAGACAACAGGCAAATTTAAGACATGGTTCACCAGTCCTTTGAAATCCCCAGGTATGACCAAATAGTTTATAGATATGTTTGGTCCCAGAGGAATGCCCTAAAGCAGAGATGTCAAAATCACAGGCCCCAGCCTAGAGCATGGTCCAAATCAGATTAAAATGTAATTGGGAAATATTTAATAAAATAAATAAAAATACAATACAAGATATATAATGTTAATTTGTGGTTTTCTAAGTCAACATGAGGCCTGCTGGCAGGGATCTTTCTATTCGTATTTGACACCACTGCCCTAAAGAATCTTTCCTTGTTGGATCTATAAATCCAGAGTGCCGAGAAGCACCGATTGAATACCAGAACAGACTATAGCATCTGAAGAGGAGCAATAAAGAAGAAGAGTAAAAGCCATCTCAGAAACCAAGAATAGTTGTTTGATGTTGCACTTGGGAGTGGAAATGACTGGTGCTTGGTCATTGAGCTGGTTTGGGCAGTGCTTCTATTTCAAAAGAACATTTTAAATCATTGAACGATTGTGAGAAGTCATTCCAGAGTTCCATGGGAGCACTCAGGACTAAAGTTTGAGGCAATGTGGTGTAGTGGAGAGGACAGATCTGGGTTCTAGTCCCAGCTCTGCCACTAACTAGCTGAGTGACCTTGAACAAATGACTTTCCCTCTCCGTCACCTCTTCTCCCCTTTCTTTTAAACATTTGTAAAATGAGGGGATTGGATTAGACAATCTTTATGTCTTTTCTAGCTATAAAATTTGAAGCTTCCTATTATACAAAGCGTTCAGTAGTTTTCACAGGGTGCTTCCCTATTGAATATCCCAGGTCACAAGAAAACTAAGGCACCAATTTAGGAAGCCTAAAGCACCATCTCATGGGGTCAGTAGTGGTGGTGAACTTTAGATTCCTGACCTTCAGTGCTCTGGTCAATTACTTACTACGGGCAGACCCAGGGTTATTCTCTGCTTCTGATGTTCAGCATACACCAAGTGACCTTTCCTGTGGTACAAAGAGTTCTTCACTAAGAGTAAGCAAATACTAGGGATGAAAGTTTACCCTCCAAAAAATTATCTTCTGCAGACCATGGAATGAAAACCCCAATTTTAGAGTGCCAGCACGGGCTGATCTGGATGACAGGCTTTGGGGGGGCTTTGTAGTGGCCATCAATGCTCTTCTACCCAACTACTTTTGATATCAGAAAATAGACATCACATCATTATAACCATTTCATACTACTGCAACTCCACCTACTGGTCCTCTAAAAGTTTTTGCTGAGAAAGAAAGAAAACTGCCCTTAGTATCAGGGCTGTTTTTCACATATCCAACACCCCTGGGCTACTTATTAGAGAACATGAATGATCGTTGGGGTAGATTGTCTTATGCATATGAGTTTTGAGAATTATGACAAGTTCTTGAAATTTCCCATTTGGATTGGGGTTCCCTGCATTGGGTAAAGACTACAATTGATCTTTGAGGTCAGGGTGATCCAGAACCTCCCTCCTATGCCAAAAAAAAAAAACCAACCCAAAACCCTTATGAGGCACAGATAGGAAGAGAGGGAGAACACTCTGTGTGAAAATGTACAAGAAGGCCACAGTAAAACTGCAGTTGTCCCTCAGGGAAGAAAGTGTATCCAGCATTAATCTGCATCTTCCAAGGAGCAGCAGCCAGCTGCCTCACCAGATGGGCAGCACCAAGAGTTTCTGTTCCCAGTGGTACCCCTTGGTCTGTTGGTGATAAGACATGGCTAGTATGTGCAGCTTCTGAATGGGCCACATCTCTAGGGGGCTGGGAGAACCAGCTTGTCTCATCCTCAGGAGGGTCAGTAGTCAAAAAGTCCACTCAGGTAGTGATAACAGCAGGATCACCAATACGTACAGGAGACTGGTCTCACAGCCTCTTCTTCTTCACCACAGGGATGGGCACCACTTCAAAGACTTTGGCTTTGTCTTCGGCAGTGTTTATAGTTACCCACGTTGGCCGGAAGCTGCCTTTGAAACCCACAAAAGCCATTTTTTCTGAAAGGCAATGAATTAGGCCCATGAGTAGAGGTGATATTGCCTTACAAACACAGACCCTTCTTCTCTTCTATGTACACACATGCTCTGGGGCTGAATCTAATCTATATCTGTATCTATATCTACACCTACACCTATACCTACATCTATATCTATATCTATCTATCTCTATCTGTCTATCTATCAATCAATATAAAGCTGCAACCATCTACTTGACCTTAATCTTTTTTTTTTTTTAAAGCAATTGGGGTTAAGTAACTTGCTCAAGGTTACACGGCCAATTATTTCTGGGTGTGGTGCTAAGTATCAGAGCCTGGCTTCGATCCCAGGTCATCCCGACTCTGGGGCCGGCGCTCTTACTCGCTGTGCTACCTGGCCGCCCTGCTTGACCTTAATCTTGAGCTGTGGTTAGTCTTTGGGTATTTGGCTGACTTCTTCCTCTCTACCCTTTCTCTACCTCTTCAGGCTCTGCCTCGTGGTAGTTACCCTGCTAGTCATACCTAGATTTTCTATATGAAAAAAAAAAAATAAAAGACTAGAGCTATATATATAAATATATATATATATATATAATACTCTGTGTCTACAAGACTCTTGTGTTTACTAGGGTTAGTGTCTTTCCTTAGGAAGCACAAAACAAAACTTGCACCCCAAGATCAGTACCTAACAGTACATCTATGAGTGCTTTGCAGATAAACAAATTCAATTTTAAAGAAGTGACATATGTTTTGTCTTATGAGCAAATCCAACATACAGCTGTAGATGTGGCTGTTGACTCTCTATGACTGGAAGAGTGGTGTAGTAGAAAGAGAAACTGACATGGATTTGAATCTAGTTCATTACACTTTCACCAGTGTGGCAACCTGAGGCTCTTAACCACTTCAACTCTATAAGCTTCAGTTTCTTTATCTGTAAAATAGGCAATAGTACTTAATTTGCTGATCTTGCATATTTTGTAAGAATCAAATGAAAGTCCTTTGAAAACTATGAAATATTATATAAATGAAACATATTACATTGTTGATTATTTATGAGCTCTAAGTTCCCTTACAGCTCAATAATTCATTGATTGTATTCTTTGAAGGTTTGCACAGGGGTCTTTAGAAACTGAGTTTCCTAGCCCTAGACCAAAGGCCAATAAAGACCTCAGGAGCAATTATCAGAGGTCCCTAGTGAACCATTTTCTTCTTTGGGCATTTTATCAACTTTCCTTAATTTTTTTGGTTTTAAAGCTTTTCATTGTTAACAAGGGTTGCATTTTTCTCATTGCATTGTTGCTTGAGACTAAAAGCCCCTCCAGGGCAGGGATAGCATCTTTTCACATTCTTTGCAATTTTCCCAGTAACTAGATAATAATAACAGTTTAAATTGCCATAGTGCCATGTATTTTTGTAAAGTACTTTCCTAATAACAATCCAATTATAGAGATAGTATAAAGATTATCACTTCCCTTTTACAGATGAGAAAACTGAGGCCAAGAGAGACCTAGCTATTTGTCCAGTGTTACATAGGTGGGATCCAAACCTAGAACTCTTTCCATTGTACTACTCTGATCTTGCCTCCTGTTTACTTTATATTCCATAATAGCTTGCTTAACATTTGATGATTATAAAGATGACGCTGCCATCTCTGGCATGGAGTACCATTTTACTATTAGATGAACTGGACAGCATGGAAAAATGTTGGACTACTCACTTGCCAACTCAGACAATAAGAAACAGAGGCAGGGTATGTGGAATTCACTGTGTAAATAACTCTTTTCTTTATCACAGGTCTATTTGGTAAATAGGTAAATAAATCTGGGGATTTTCTTCATGGGTCTGGTCTCAAGTTAAAATAAAGTTCGTGTGTGAATGTGTATGTGTTTTTAAAAAAAAATCTCAATCAAATTGATTACCTTTTAATCTAAGATTGTTGTCTGCTCCCATCTTTTCTAGGACTCTAGTCCATTGGCCTCTGGAAACATATCTTCCCTTTGATGCTATCAGCACTATGGAACTAAGAGGGAAAAATTATTTAGTTGAAAATATTGCTATATTTTAGTCTTTTTATCATTAGAATAACAATGAGAAAAAATTAACACGAGTAGTCATGGAATTGGGAAAGGGAATGAAGAAGGCATGATGAAGATATGAGCTTAACATTCTTCTATGGGACCTGATTAGGATCTCAGGAGAGGCAACCTTGTAACAAATTCCATAAAGCTTCCCGACTCACTTGGGCATGAGACTCCACCAAGACTGGAACTCATTCAGCCCTTGCCCTTTTCTGGGCTCTTAAATTGAACTGTAATCACATGTAGCACACAGATTGTAAAACTGATGATATTTCAGACTGTACCTTATGGCCTCAGCCCCTTTTTATAGAGGCCTCTATTAACACAAGGCCACATAACAAGTCAAAATCCAAACCTAATTCAGAACAGAGGGACAAAGGGAGAGAAAAGGGAGAGCAGAAGGAGCTGGAGGATTCTTATATGATGTTAGACTGTAAAGTGCAACAAGCTCTCTGTAGCTTGGTATCTTTTAACTGTACTATTCAGTGAACTTATTATCTAAGAGCTTCTAAGAGCACCCAATAAACACATTTAAGTAAAAACACTTCTGAGACCAGCGATGACTGGTCATTTATTTCTCCCATTTAAGGCCATCTTTTGAGCCTTTGAAAGAATCTAGCCCCAGCCCAATTGCTTATTTCTCATATCTATTTTAGGAAAGAGATGAGTGAAATGTCCATGGACGTTTCTCAGGGGTACAATTAGAAAGGAATAAATGGAAAGGAGAAGAGCCACCATGCAGGCATGGCCCAGAAGGTTGAGGTGGATGGATCAGCAGTACACAGCACCATCCCTTGGCTTGCTTTCTTCCCCCATAGCAGAAAGGGGTGCTTTTCTTCCATTCTAAAACTTTAATCATTCTAACAGGGAGTCTTCCTGTACCTTCATCAAACTTCCAGGAAAAGTAGTAGTCTGCCTTTCATAATTCAATTATTTCCTTACAATCTAACTTCCCTCACCACCACTCTGGTGAAATAACCCTCACCATAGTCATCAATGATCTGCTTTTTACTAAACCTATAGAATTTTTGCATTCCTCATTCTTTTTCATCTTTTCTTTTTTTCAGCATCTGACACTATTAACCATTCCCCACACCCTTTCTCTCTTCTCTTTGACTCTTTTCTTTGACTCTTTTCTCTCTTTACACTTTTGTTTTCTACTACTTTTTCTTGGCCCCTTTCACTGGTTTTTCTGCCTCCTTCTACTCTCAAAGTGTGGGTTCTGTGTGCTTGGCCCTCTTCTCTTCTCTAATCACTCCCATGTAGAGGGCTCCCAAGTCTATCTCTTCACAAATGCTTGCTGAACAGCTCCAACTGTATGTCCCAGCAACACTTCAAATTCAGTGCTTCTAAAACTTAACTAATTTCCCACCTACTCCAAACCTGTCCCTCCATGTAACTTCTCTTTATCAGTTGATGTCACCATTCACCCTAGCATGAAAACTGGGCATCATCTTTGACTCTTCCCTCTCCCTAACTTTCTATATCCAGTCAGCTACAGAGTCCTATTGATTTTACTTACACAACATTTCTTACATCTTCTTATTAATACAACTACTGTTACTGCCCTACTTCAGATCTTCATTACTTCTCACTTGGCCTCCTAACTATTTTCCTCATTTCCACAATCTCCCTTCAGTATTGTAAAGACATAGTCTGATCATAGCAATTCCCCACCCAAGAACTTTGGTGGTTCCCCATTATCCATATAACAAGTCCTTAATATTTGCATTCAAAACCCTACATGGTCTAGCCTATGCCTATCTTTCCATCCTGGCTTCCCTCTACTCTCCTTCATTCCTTCTACTGTCTAGCCAAACTGACAATTCTTACCTGATTTCATTCTGTGCTCTCCCACCTCTGAGAATTCACATGTATTTACATGTTATATTCCATCTTTGGAAGACACTCCCTCCAATTTCCAATTTCCAATCTACCTTGCTTTAAAGTCCAGCTCAGGTGTTGCCCCTGCCATTAGTAGAGCAGTTCCCTGATCCCCTAGCTAGAAGAGAATCTTCTCTCCTTATTCTTCTATGTCTCTCTGGCTGCTTCCATGCACTTTTCTCATTTTAATGTATACTATTTTTATTTATGTACATATCTCATTCCTTCCCCTCCCCTCCCCACCACATTAGACTGTAAGCTCTTGAAGGACTGCATCCTTTTCCATCTTTGTCTCCTTGGCAACCAGCATGGTACCTTGCCTGGAGTAAGTGCTTGATAATGCTTGTTGGATTGTTAACATTCAAATGGTAATGAAATTATGTTACATGTGTACCTATCATGACATGATGTTACATGCTTGTTGGTACCACTATATCCTTGCTTTGAGTCCTCAGGGAAGATAAGACTTTCCAAATTCTTGGCATCCCTTTATAAGAATGAGGCTGCCTGGGTGCCAGAGATGCCTCCCTCCCTCCCTCCACTGTATTTCTCCTTCAATCTGAATTTCACATAACCAGAAAATGAAACTTCTTAAAATGTTACTTTCTTCACATCACTCCTAAGCTCAAAATTTCAGATGAGTCTCAGTGCCTACAGGATCAAGTTCAAATTTCATAGTCTGTCATTCAAGACTGTTTAATTGGGTCTAATCTGCTTTTCCAAATTCATCTCCCATTCTTTTCTCAATAGAAATTTCCTCTCCACCAGATTAGCATTGTATTGTACATTTGTCTTTAAGCCTTTGCTCATGTCTTCCCATTGCCTAGAATCATTGTTTTTTCCCCTGGAATCATTTCCTTCCCTCTCTCTGCTCATCTTAATCCCACTTATCCTTCAAGGCTCAGTTCCTTCATAAAAGCTTCCCAGATCATTTCAGCCCTCAAGAGATCTCTTCTTTCTATTGTCTGTGCCGTTCAGATACTTTCTTGTAGAGGGGGTTTATGTGTATTTGGCATCGAATAGATTGTAAGCTTTTTGGGGGCCAAGAGGTGTCTTAGACATCTTTGTATCCTTCAGAGTTGCTAGCACAGTGCTGTGAATGTATTAGGTGCTCAGTTATTATGTAAAGTTTCTGTTCAAAATCTTCAGGGGCTGAACAATCCAGGTTGGTGGGTAAATGAATGAAAATTCAATGCTCACTTCATCTAACTGGCCCTAGACCATGTTTCACATCTTGTCCAGCCAGAACCTACCAGTACAAGCATCTTGCTGTCTGACCTACACTCCCTTGCCCTTCCCCTCACAGCCTCCCAGTTCTAAACCAGTGCTTTCATTGTTATAGAAATGGTGTGACATTTAGGTGCACTCTGGTTCCACCCATTGTCCCTGAGACTGGAATTCACCAAATTGAAACTCTTTTCCCTGTCAGTCACTCCCCTAAAGTGTTATTTCTTCCTAATAGGTAGTGAATTTACTAAAATGGATAGGAAGCTCATCTCAAAGCCGGGAAGATCTGGGTTCAAGTTCTGCCTTTGCTACACACTGGCTGTGTGACCTTGCACAAGTCACTCAGTGTCCTAGGTAACTCACTAAGACCATAAATTGCAAAGAAGGTACCAAACTTCTTTGGTAGGAGTTTCTTCACTTGGGAAGTCACAGATTCAGCCGCTATTCTATCACTGTCTCCTTACTAGAATGTCAGATCTATGAGAGGTAGAAATGCCTCACCTTAATAATTTATATCCCTACTACCTTGTACAGTGCCTGGAACACAGTAGGTGCTTAATAAAGACTGATTCATTCATTCATACCATGCCTTCCTCCCCATTTTTACAATAATAGACAAATACAGATAAGGGATTCCTTCTGAGAGGGGCAGAATACCTCTGAACTAAATGCAGATCTCTCATAAGTTTTCACTAACATGGAAAGATATACTTCCTCTTCTGCAAAGAGGAGAAAACTATCCCATCACTCCTCTGTGAAATTCTTAGTTGCTTTCATAGCTCCTTCTGGGACTACAGAGTTGGAAAGGAACTTAGAGATCATTATTTTTTTTTTTTTTTGGAAGGGGGAAGACAAGGCAATTAGGGTTAAGTGATTTGCCCAAGGTCACACAGCTAGTAAGTGTCAAGTGTCTAAGTTCAAATTTGAACTCAGGTCCTCCTGATTCCAGGGCTGGTGTTCTATCCACTGCACCACCTAGATGCCCCTAGAGATCATTAATAAAGTTCAATCAATGCTTTCATCTAACAGTTGGGGAAACTAGGGCCCAGAGAGGTTAATCATTTCATCTACTCCCAAGTTCAAATAGGCAGAACTGGCTTTTGAACCCAGGCCTTCCAGAGTTCTTTCCTACGCACCAGGGTGTTGAATGTAAGTAGGGTGAAGCTTTTATTTGTATATTTCCTGTGGTCAGTGGGTTGTAGCTCATTTTGGCTCTGCTACCTAACCTCATTAGTTTTATAACTTCCTTTGGGCAAATCCCAAACTCTCAGAGCCTCAGTTTACTCATCTGTTACATGAGGATAATATTTGTATTATTTGCCACATAGGACAGAGGATGAACTGAGGCCCTGGAATAAATTTGCCAATGGGAAAAGGGAGCTGTGGTGGTAGAGGAGGTAGAGATATGAACTGAGGAGAGATATGAACTGAGATAATGCATGCAAAGTGCTTTGTAACTCATAAACTGCCAAATAAATGCCAGAGATTACAACTAACAACTACTGTTACAATCACTACTATTGTCTTCCAAGTTGATGGTCAGAACTCATAGTCAAATCTTTCCTTTGGGGGGAGATACCAAAAAAGGGCAATGGAAGGGAAAATTTCCAAGGCTTAAAAAAAGGGACTTTGGGGCAGAGCTCCACGAAGGGGCTTAAATAAACAGTAAGAACATTCCAGTTGGTCCCACCTCTGGCTGGATTAGAGTTACCTTAAGTATAACAACTTGGTTCTTTGTAAAAACAACCTCCATTTTTATGCTTGTTTGGTTTGGTTTGTTTTTGTTAATTTTCATAGAAATATCCTTTTAAAAAATTCCAAGCTTCTCCTGGTTCAGCTAAGGGTGAACCAGAGTACACTCATACCTAGGCCAAGAAAGTTAGGGAGAAGCATTCCAGAACCTCTCAAGGCTGGCTATGGTGGTGTAGGAAAGGAAGACAGGTAGCTGGCTCTATAACATAGAGGTAACTGTGGAGAGGGATAATTATAAGGTCAGCTGTGCCGAAGGTGTTCTGCCCAAGTGCACTATCATAACCATATGCTTCAAGGAGAGATGGTTGTAAGACTTCCCTTAGCTTTCTCTATGTCACACATGTTATATTAACGCATGTTGAACATGTGCCGAAGGGAGAAACTTAGATTCTATAGGTCATAGCCTCTCTCTGAGGTGCAAAGCGTTAGAGCCAAGTATGGTTCAGACTAGATGGTCTGTAAAGTCTCTTCCAACTCAGACAATCTGGAATTGCTGCTGCCATTTTGAATGTGGGGAAACTGAGGCACAGAGGCTAAAGCGTGAGGAACAAGTACGTTGGCATACTATAAATGCCAAGTTGCCTGTGATTGCCCAATAGTAACTTTGGATTTGGGTTGTTATTCCTGAGAGGGATTTCCTCTTACATTTCACTTTTTTTAATAAAAGTTTAAAAAAATGCTGCTGCTGCTTCTTCCTCTTTGTTTTTTTGGCTAAGCCTTTCCCATCAGGGAAGCTTCTAAAAGAAACAATAACTGCTATATACTCCAGATGGAGATTTTGGGAAGTTTGTGCAGTCAACTTAGTTAGATTATAGCACCAGGGGCCTGGTCCTGGGCCAGGGAAGCAGCAATGCTCTTTTTTCTTCCCTCTCTCTTCCTGTCCCCCACCCTCCATCCAATCACTAGCATGGACACTCCCTCTTCCTGACAGGCCCTGAGTGCCTGACATTTGTCTGCCCCATAAAAATGGCATCTCTCCATCTCTCTGCTCCAATTCAATATGCACATAGCCAGAGGCCAGGAAGAAGGCTGAGGACCCTGGGAAGGCGCCAGAGCAGGGCTACAGAGACGGGAGGAGTGATTCCCTGGGGGTGAGGGTAGAGGAGCTGTGGTGGTGGGATGGGGAGGGAGGGGGCAGCTTCTCATGGTTTTCCTGATCTGAATGATTTGACAAAGGGGACAAAAGATGGGAAAGAAAAGTTATAAAATGGGATGGCTGTGCAATCTATACACCCAGCTTGTCAGCAGTGAGTCTCATATGGAATGGCAGGATACAGTGACTTTTCATTCTGAGACTTTTGGCCTCATAAGCACTTCTTTTTAAAACAGTGGGCCTCCCCTTTCCCTTTTGTATAAGCAAGGAGTTCCTAACCTGGACACTCGTGATAGATAATAATAATAATACATCTTTATAGTGCTTACTATGTGCCAGACACTGTGCTAAGTATTATCTCAACTGAGCCTTATTACAACCCTGGGAGAGAGGTGGTATTATTAGTCTCATTTTACAGCTGAGGAAACTGAGGCAGACAGATTTAGTGATCTGCACAAAGTCACACAGTTTGTAAGTATCAGACCAGGCTTGAACTTAGGTCTTCCTGATTCCAGGTCCAGCATTATCTACCGAGTCTTCTAGTGGCTGCTGATGTTATGAACTAAAGGTTTGGGTAAATTTTGACTCCATAGTCATTTATCCCAATAATCTTTAGGATCAGTGTTTTATTCTTAATTCAGGATTCGCAGTTTCAGGATAAATTTTTTTTTTGGCTTTTTGGAGGGGGGAAGGTAGGGCAATTGGGGTTAAGTGACTTGTCCAAGGTCACACAGCTAGTTTTTGTGTTAAGTGCCTGAGATCATATTTGAACTCAGGTCCTCCTGACTCCAGGGCTGGTGCTCTATTCACTGTGCCACCTAGCTGCCCCAATTTATGATAATTTGCTAAAACCAAGTGGATCTCATAAAATCAGACATAGGAAATATCCTGGTTTAATATTTGAGGGAGGACTTTTTAAGGCATAGATCTAATCAAGTTACTATGGTGCTCAAGAAGCGAGAGTAGCTCCCCATTGCCCTCAGGATACAATGCAAACTCCTTTATTTGGCATTTAAAATCCTTCACTGTCTGGCTCCAGCTTATTTTACCAGAATGATTATATATTACCCTCTTCCCCATCACACTTCAGTCATATTGACGAACTTAATCTTCTTTGTACATGGCATTCTACAGTCTGCCTTTCTATTCTTCCCTGAGGCCTTTTCACTCCGAAATACTCCTCTACCACCAAGGCTTCCTTTCCCCATTGGCAAGTTTCTTCCAGGGCTTCCATTTTGGAAACAGACCCAGGCAGAGCAACCATCACAGTTTTTGACTTTCTGGGCTCTGCCACCATTATGTCTCAGCTACTTCCCTCAGAACCTGGGGACTCCTCACTTTAGAACATCCATCTAACCCCGTTGTCTTCTCATCCTGGAATATCCCTTTGCCATGAAGGTGCCCTTCCCTCTGCTGAATTTCTCCTGGGGCCTCCATTTTGAGGAGGTCCCAGACAAGCCAAACTTTATTTCACTCCTCCTGCTGCATAGTACTTTCCCCACTACACCTTTGGGTGTGTGTGTGTGTGTGTGTGTGTGTGTGTGTGTGTGTGTGTGTGTGTACATCTATGTTGTTTTCCTTTATTGAATGTAAGCTCTTCAAACACAGAGACTATATATCTTTTTGCTTATATTTGTATTGTCAGTACTTAACATAGGGCCTGGCACACAGTAAGTGATTAATAAATACTTGTTGACTTGCCTGTTTCCATACTTTGGTACAGGTTGTCCTACATGTCTGGAATGTTCTGCCTCTCCACCTCTACTTATAACCCTTCTATCTTCAATTCTTAGATCAAGTATCATTTTCAGAGGTGCTTCTGTCATTAGTGTCTAATTAATGTATTTATTTTTTATTATATTTATTTTATATTTATATATATATTCATATATATTATATTTATTATATATCTAAGTATTTATTCTGTTATATTGGGCATGTACTTATCTCCCAACATATATCCCCTTAGTAGAGAGAAAGATCTATGGGGGGGGGGGTGTAAGACTGTTTCACTTTTGCATTTGTATACCAAGTATCCTCCTCAGCACCTGGCACATAGTAGGTGCTTAAATGCTTATTGATTGGCTGATTCTCATTCATGACTAGTGACCCACTTTGCCATAGGCTAACTTATGTTAGGGTTTCTGAAGCCAATCTATGATTTAAAATTAAAGGCAATTATGTAGGGCACAAACTAATATCCATGCCAGGTTCCAGTATTCCTAAATAAATATCACAAGTTTAGGCTATGGTGAGTAGTTTGGTGATAAAAGAGGAGAAGAGGTAAGCTCTTAGATAGTCTAAGCCATGTTTAGAGCAATGGATGGGCGCTTCACAATATTATACAATATACAATTCATGTAGTAAATGAAATTCATGAAACAGGCCACCTTGACTTACTTATCAGGTAGAGCGTCCACATAATTGTGGATCTGCGCTGGAATTCCTTGCAGAATGGTGTTTCTGAAGCTAACACGGCCCAAAATTTTCCCTTGGTTCCCATCAATCACAACCATTTGGATGCCATCTTCAGAGAGAGAAAACTTTTTACCATCAACCTGCAGACCAAAGACAATAAAGCATGTTGGGTAGAAGAGTTGTGACAACTTCAGCCCATATGTTTACCTGTAGGAGATCTGGATTCATGTCACCTTGAGGTTGGCCCAGAGTGTAAGCAATCTTACAATGTCACTTTAAAGGCAGTTTGCTCTTACTCTACATTCATACCACCCTGAATGTATCTAATTTTGTCTGACCTAGCAAGCTAAGCAGGATGGGGTTGGCAATAATTGCATGTCAGATTGTCCGGAACATTGGGCACCATAATTATGTGTTGGACTAGATGGCCTAGGAGGTTACTTTCATCTCTGAAACTCTGAGACTCTATTTTAGCCTACCTCTGATAGCAACTTTGTGACCATGTACAAGCCACCCTCCTTCCCTCAGAAACAGTTTCCTCATATGTAATATGGGGCTAATAATAGCCAGTATTATCTATTTGGCAGGGATGTATGGGATGTTCAAGGAAGACCATTCAAGACCAAGGGCTGCTCATCCATGTTTGGGGTACATTCAGTTCACTCAACTCTTACCAGTGGCTCCAAGAAGTTCCAAGAAATCACACTCCAGTAAAACAGTCTTGGCAGACAAGCTAAACCAGGCTGAGGGTAACCAATAAGCCTTAAAAGTATTGGTGAATTAGGAGAATGTCTACACCAAGCATGTGAACACTTTCCCTGGAGGAATGGGTGGATGAGAACAATTTGTTCCAATGGTCATGAAAGTGTCTGCAGTAGGTGTTGTGGAATGCTTAGAGCTTGATCAGACTCCAAAGTCATTTACTACATTCTGGGCCATGGTCAGTTATCCTAACTTTTGTCTTGCTGCTGGACTTTGATGACTGAGGAAGAGAAAGTGAGGCTGATGACTTTGCACAACTCTGCCTCACTTAACGCCAAGTCAAGACGTTACCCCGGGAAGTCATTGGTTCTCTTTGAAAACAGAGGACAAGCAACATTTGGCAGGGATTTTGTGAGGCTCAAAGGAGATAATATAGATAGCTCTCTAAAGAGAGAGAGCTTTGCAAACTTTAAAGCACTCGATAAACCTCAGTTATTTACTATTCTTATTCTTATAACCTCATTCTAATTAACTTTCTTAATGGCATTCAAGTAGAAACAGTCTTATGAAAAGTTATCTTGCTATAATAACAACTAACATTTATGTAGTGCTTTAAGGTTTTTTAAAAGAACTTTACAAATATTATTTTTTTATCCTCCCAACAACCCTGGGGATAAGGTGCTATTATTATCCAATTTTACAGATGAGGAAACTGAGGCAGACCGGTTAAGTGACTTGCTCAGGGTCATACAGTTAAAAAAGTGTCTGAGGCTGCATTTGAGCTCAAGTCTTCTTGACTTCCAGGGATGAATGCACTGTGCCACCTCATTTACATTTAATGTTCTGCATACTAATACACTGAGATAAAATGACAATTATTTTACAATTTAATAAAAGTACAAGGATATAGAATAATCTTTTGTAGGTTCATTAAAAGTAGTTTTGGGTCACCTACAAGAATAGGACAATGGGTATGACATGTACTTCATATTTCATCTTTTATTACGTTTCTGTATTTTAAAAGCTTTCATTCCATGGAGTTTGAAGATGATTAGCACTGATTGTGACAATATTGACTAAGAAACATCTTAAATTTTTTTTTATCATTGTCATATTCAGGAGACTGGAAAATAATTTTGTTTATGAAAATTCCCCAGTTTCAGTATAATTTATCTGGTAAATTCTCAAGGATAATTTAGGATCTGTATTTGTCATTCAGTGATTTGTCATCTGCCAGTATATGAACCAGAACAAGTCTATTGTTATGATGTTATTGTTCTGATTATGATGATGGGATTTTATTGATGTAGAAAACTCAAGAATGTTGAATTTGGAGACAGAGAAATAGGTTCAACTTGGCCCTGCCACTTACTGTCTGTGTGACATTGAGCAAATCACTTAACCTTTCTGGGTTTCAGATCTTTCATCTGTAAAATGAAGGGATTCGATTGGATGACCTTTAATATCCCTTTCAACTCCAAATCCATGATCTTCTTATCCTTACTATTATTTGTTACATGGAGTTAATCAGGACATAGTTAGAAGAGTCACTTACTTCAATGTAGGCAAAGTCATTCAGAAGATGAAAGAACCTGCTTCTTGAAGTTTCTATCTTTACCTCCAGAAAGTGGTCCTTTGTTTTCTAGGAAAAAAACAAAACAAAACAAAAAAAAAAAAATTACATACAGCTGTTAGGTTGTAGCTAACATGAATTGGCATGTGGTAGGTCTCAGTTTCTGGAACCACAAGCTGTGATAAGGGTTCTGTTGGATTTAGTGGCCATGAGATATGTCTTATAGGGTTAAGCAGGTCAAGGGGGTTGTTACTAGCAAGCATAGTGACTAAAGTGATTGCAGACTAGCTGAAGAAGGGAGGACATACTGCATTATTTCATCTGTTCCTTACCAGCTGAGCACCAAGAAGTTTCTTTGGCATTGGAACATCCACGACAACTTTCTCGGCATACTTTGGGTAAGCTCTGGCTTCACAATCACTGATGCCAGAATTCTTTGGGATCAATGCTTTAATCTTGATTCTCTCACAGCCTCTCAGAGAGCAAAAGGCAAACTTCTCTCTCTCATTCTGAGCTTTCAGTTTCAGGAAAAGCAGCCTGAAGAAAGCAAGTAGAATTGGGACATTTTACATTGACATCTAGATACAGACTTTAGCTACAGATGGATAAGCCCAGTTTGGACCCAATTCATTTAAACAATTCAACAGAGTTTGATGAGTCCCCAAAGCTTCATCATTTCCTATGTTCCCTGAAATACTCATAGATAGCACAATCTAGCACAATCCTGAAAATAAAGGGAGCTCATTTATCCACTGTTCGTCTATGAGAGGGTCCCTGTTCCAGGATAGTTTATTTAATGAATTCTCTAGGCTCTTTCAGGGTCTGTTATTCCTGTCATCTGTCATATGGGAACAATATCGTTTGTTGCTATGATTATGATAATATCTAAACTTGTGATTTCACTGATCTGAACTGAAGTCGGTGGGTTATCCACAGCAGAATTTCATCACATAATCTCTCCTATGAAAAGCAGTATGGTATAGTTACTTGAGAGGTATGAATTGCCTTAGAGGCAGGAAGATCTTGGTTCAAGCCCCTTCTTTGACACATGCTGACAACCTGGCCAAATCACCTTACCTCGTAGTTCCCCATGTAACTTTCTAAGACTGTAAGTTACCCTATTAAGGTCCCAATCCATATTGGTAGAGGAAGTCCCTCTCTCAAGTAAAAAAAATAAAATCCTCCTGCATTATATTAAGAAAGCATACAAGTAGCAAAAGCTTGACATAGTGACACTTGGCAAGTGACACTTGACATGAGTCATGACATAGAAGAATTGGAGAGAAGAGTTGGGAGAGCCTGAGGAAAGGGTGGTTATGATTGTCTTTAGGTGAGTGAAGGGTTAGCCAGTGGAAGAACATTTAGACTTGCTCTGCTTGGTCCCATAGTACAGAATTAGGAGCAAAAAGAGGTTAGGGAGAGACAGATCTTAGTTCAGTGTAAAGAAAAAATGTCTACCATTTAGAAATATCTCAAAGTAGAATGAATTGCCTTAGAAAATAGTTAGCTCACTTAACCTCCATTGCCCTCCAAAAAAGCAAAAATTAAAAAAAAAAGAAAGAAAGTAGTTAGCTGTGTCCTCACCATTGAGGCCTTTATTTCTCCCTAGACCTGTAATTTCTTTGGTGTAAAGAACTCCAGATCAGGAAATGGCCTCTCCTAATGCAGATCAGGAGGCCCAGGGCTCTAAAAACTAAATATCTTCACACAAATTCACACACATAGAGGAGATTTTTGTTCAGGTGGCAAATGGATTGGTGAACTTTGAGGTCACAAGGTATTGGAACAAAACCATCTAGTTCAAACCTTTCATTCACAAAAAAAGAAGGTAAGACCTAGAGAAGAGGATGAAGTGAATTGCCCAAATTCACTTGGGTACTAAGCAGGGGTGTGCTGGGAAACATTTAACAGCCAACTCTCCAAAACTGCGTGACACATGTTAGTTTAATATGCATTATTCATATTTTCTCCACCATGCTTTTCAGCCTAGCAATCAACACAACAATAAATTGAATCCTGATTTGTAACATTTAAGGTGTGCAAGGTATAATTGTTCATATTGGAAATTTAACAATCGGCTCTCCTAAACCGGTAAGAGCTGGCTCCAAGCACACCCCTGATTAACATTGCTTCAAAAACGTGGACAAATGCTCTAAGAAATGTGCTTTCTTGGGGTGGCTAGGTGGCACAGTGAGTAAAGCGCCAGCCCTGGAGTCGGGAGGACCCAAGTTGGGTTCTGGCCTGAGACACTTAACACCCACACAAAAATACTAGCTGTGTAACCTTGGGCAAGTTACTTAACCCCAACTGCCCTCCAAAAGGCAAAAAAAAAAAAAGTGCTTTCTGGAGGTTTTCAAAGACACCTATACTTCTGGTGTTCTGTCCTCTTCCCTAATTGCCTGTTAACATTGAGACTGAATATTTTACTGAATGAACTGACATCAAGGCAAGAAATGAAAGATTTTATAAAGGAAAGTGTACCAGGGATGGGGAACCTGCAGCCTTGAGCTCCCCCCTTTTGATCCGGGGGTCAGTCAACCCTAACATTTTCTAGCTCTGCTTATTATTCACTCCCAGTTTGGATCCAAACAACATCAGAGGTTTTTTAGTGGTGTTAAACAAGGTAATGCAGAATTCAGCAGTTCTACAAGTGTATTATGTGGATGGGACAGTATGCAGAAGAGGTGGCAGTATCTCATGCTGTTCATCCAGTTAGTTGATTGTCCTACAGCTGAAAACAGGTGGGGCTGATTTTCCCTGGCGTTCACTCCAGGAAACCTTCTAATAATTTCTTTGGCACAATTGGGAGATATTTGAAAAAATAACAATACTTTGATTTCTCTAGTGCAGCTACTTGCTCTGACATAAAGGAGGGACCATCCTGACCTAATGTCATGGAAACTAGTGATTTTCTTTAAAAAAAAAAAATAACAGAAGGTACAAGGCTTGAGGAACCAAAAAATTCAATTACTTGGCGACCCATCTGTGACTCCAAGGAATCACAAACGTGATTAAAATTACTAGCAAGGTTTCCTCTCTCCCTGTATAGGAAAGGGCAGTAATCAAAGGATTATTTGGTCGTGTTTTCTAGAAGGATGAAGGAGTCCCATTTCAAACTCAACTTTTTTACCAGAGACCCTGAGTGCTCCTAAATGTTTCAAGGAGATAATTGTCACATACCACTCAAGGAAGGACCAATACATGCTAGTGATTAGGGGTACTCCTGAGTGGAAAATATTTTTTTAAATCAAATTTTATGTTTATTTTTAGTTTACACAATTTATTTCCACAAGATTGTGAGTTACAAATTTTCTCCCTGTCTTTCTCCTACCCACCACCCCAAGACAGCAATCCCATTGTATACCCCCTTCCCCAATCTGCTCTCTCCTATATCCTCCCTCATCCCCCCTCCAACTTTCCAGTAGGGCAAGATGGATCTCTATACCCCAGTGCCTGTATATCTTATTTCCTAGTTGCATGTAAAAAAAATTATGTGTGTGTATATATATATATATATATATATATTAACATTTGATTTTAAAACTTTGAATTCCAGATTCTTTCCCTTCTTCCCTTGTCCCCCACCCTTACTGGGAAGATAGGCAATTCAATATAGATTGTACACAAGTGGACAATATTCTTGAGTCTAGAGAGGTAAGGTTCAAGTTGGGAGGAGAAAAAACATAAACTGAAAACTAAGTTGGGTTTGTACAAGCTTACACAAAGCTTTTGGATGTGATTCAATTTAACTCAATTCAATAAGCATTTTAAAAGTGCTTACTATTTACCCTACATTTTGCTACGTGCTGAAAATATGAAGAAGAATGACCCAGTTCCTGTCCCCTAAGGAGGCTACTTTCTACTGGTTGAGCAGAAATACCAAGTTGTCAGACAGAGACTCAGAGCTAGGGAATTGACAGAAAACTTGGAAGTCAAAATATGACAAGTATCAGGGAGACGACTGTTTGTGTGACTCAGCACGAGTCCCCAAAGCTTCTGTGTTTTTGTCGTCGTTGCTTCTCTTCCCTATTCAGATATCAGTGAGGTTATGAGTCGGGACATGCCAAGCTTCCTTCTGATTCAGCCATCCCCATACCCAGCCATATGCACACATATTGCAATCTACACCCATTAGCATCTGCTACAACCAGCCAAGTCTTTTGCCCCGAGGTATGCCAGCAGAATTAAACAATATTCAGATGTGATATAGTCAAGATTAGTCTTGGGCAGGAATAGGGGGGGGGTGGTCATGGGATCATAGTTCTAGCACCAGAAGGGGCTTCAGAGACCCCTCCAGCTTACAGTGGAGAAAACTGAGACCTAGAGAAGTTAAGTGACTTGCACAAGGTTACATTACACAGGTAATAACTATCAGAGATAGGACTTGAAGCTAGGTCCTCTGACTCCAAAATTTTTGTTGTTGAGCCATTTCAGTCATATCCAAATCTTTGTGATCTGATTTGGGTTTTTCTTAGCAAAGATACAGGAGTGATTTGACATTTTCTTCTCCAACTTGTTTTACTGATGAAACAGGGTCAAGTGACTTGGCCAGGCTCACACAGCTAGTAAGTATCTGAGGCTGCATTTGAACTCAGTTCTTTCTGACTCCAGGACTGACGTTCTATCCACTGTACCACCTAGCTGCCCTTACTCCAAAATTAGTGGTGAAAAAAAATAAGAATATGAGAAAGAGGGGAGAAGGAGAGAATGGATGAAAGAAAGAGGGCAGCAGGGAGGAAAGAAGGGAAGGAGAGGGAGAGGGAGAGAGGAAGGAAAATGTACTTGTAGCAAAACAAAATTTTCCAATCTTTTAAAAAGGATTTTTAAAGCACCCCTGGGTATGGTGATTACATGACTATAAGCACTACTTCTGTGGAGGCTGACGCTTGTGGATCACTTGAGTTTAGGAGTTCTGAGCTACAGTAGAACTAAAGTCAATTAGGTGACTACACTAAATCTAACATCAATATGGTGAGCCTCTAGGAGGAAGGGGGCAACTGATTGTCTAAGGAGGGGTGCATCAGACTCAGTCAGAAATAGGTCTGGTGAAAGCTTCTGTGTGGACCAGCAGTGGGATCAGGTCAAAAATAGTCACTGTTTTTCCAATCTGGGTGAGATAGGAAGATCAATTCTCAAAAAAAGAGGGAGTAGGGTATTCCTCCTTCTGTACCCTCATTTCAGTAATTAAGCTGGTTATCATTAGACTTATCAGGTTATCATGGAACTTAAGATGCAGAAAGAATAATTTTGTCTTTAATCCTCATGGGGAGCTGATGGGTATTCTATAGAGATGTTCACCATTGGGCACGTCATTTTCCTTTAGGACTCTCTTATACATCATCTGACTAGGTCACAAAGAGATGAATATAACAACAATAATAACAATGATAATGATGACAATAATAGCTCTCTCTCTTTCTCTCTCTCTCTCTTTCTCTCTCTCTCTCTCTCTCTCTCTCTCTCTCTCTCTCTCTCTCTCTCTCTCTCTCTCTCTCTCTCCCCCCCCTCTCCTCTCCTACCTATCTTACTCTCCTCCCTCTCTTCTTCTCTCTGCGTCTCACTGTCTCTCTATATGACACCCAAACTCTCCCTTTCTCCCTTCCTTCCCCCCTTTCTCCCTTTTTTTCTCTCCCTCTTTCCCTCCCTCTCTCTATGTGGAACAGATGGTTTCTTGATGTGGTTGTATAAATGAGATAACACTATGCATACATAGTTTATATCAGAATTTAGCTTGACACCTCTTTTATCCTAACAATTAAAATTTAATTCTCACCTTTTAATCTTCATTTCCCCTTCATCAGAGAGTTATTTCTATACCTCAAAGATCTATTAAACCCATCTATATATTAGTAAGTTTTAGAAAGTCACGTGAGGCTTAGGCAGGTTGAATAACTTGCCCATGGTCACCTAGTGATGGAGGCAGGATTTGAACCCAAGTCATCCTGTATCTAAGGCTAGCATTGTATCCACCACTGCCCTAGATTTTTTTTTTGACATTTATTATACAAAGGGCACATTATGCTTTCATTCACATCTGTGAATTCCCATTGATGTCAAGAAGAAAATAGAAATCAAGACCACAAGAAAAATATTTTTGTATTTCAAAGGATTTAAAACAGATGGCAGAAATATAATTTTGCCCTCATTGCTACCATGAAAATTGCAACCCCTAAATTTCTTTCAATTTAACCCATTTCTCCTGAATGAAACTTTCTATTTCATTTTTCTCCCTTTTTAGGGTTAGTGTGCAAAATGAAGGGACTCATCACTAATAGCCAGAAAAAAAGGTTGGTTCAGATATCCCTTCGTAATTGAATTTCACTTTTCTGGCTCTAAGGAACCCAATGAACTCTGGTTGACATCATCATACATGCAACTAGAAAGAGTCGGTATTTGTTTACCCTGTGTCTTCATCCCAGTAGTAGTGATTCCTTCCAGGATAGCTCTGTTCCACTTTTTCCATCTGTGTGGTCCTCATAAAGGTGCCTGTCTTAGAGGTTCGCTTCAGAAGGCGATTATGGACATCTGAGAGAATGGAAAATGTTGTACCTCTGGGGTAGCAAAATCCAACCCGGATCCAATCACCCCTAAAGAAGGAAGAAAGGTTCAAATGAGAATCATGTGACTGAGCTCCCTGGGTATCTTAAAAAATTCTAACTGTAGAGTTTATGGATAATATATAAGGTGACCCAAAAGTCTTAGTGGAAGCTTAAGCTATTAGAGCTCAAGCTGTTGTTCAGTTATTTCAGTCATGACTGACTCTTTGTGACCCCATTTGGGATTTTCTTGGCAAAGATACTGGAGCTATTTGCAATTTCCTTCTCCAGCTCATTTTACAGATGAGGAAACTGATGCAAACAGGATGAATCGACTTGCCTGGGTTCGCACAGCTAGTAAGTGTCTGCGGCCAGATTTGAGTCAGGCTTCCTGACTCCACTGTTCAAGCTATGAAAGCTTAAAACCTCAGTAAGACTTTTGGGATGCTCTGTAAACTGTCAGTAGGGCAAAGGAACAGCAAAGATACACATTCCAGTCAGCTCCGCCAGCTACTCAGTGTCTCAGCTGTCCGTTCTGGGCCCTGAGAGGCAAAGCAATCTAAGTGGTGGTGCTGGGCATAATTATAAGCCAAGTTAAATAATTCACTGTGAAATGAAATTTTAGTGTTGGCTGACTTAAAAACGTAATTTGCCCTTGGTAATGACTCCATCTGAGACAAGTCACGAGTCGGCATATCGGACACAATCAGTGAAACTGCAAGGCATGAGGCATGAGAGATGAAAAGGACAAAATACTGGGAAATGGAGTGGGCTAATCCCAGAGCAAGGGTGAGGGGTAACAGATGAGCATTCCAAGGGTTGTTCCAGAATTTATGGAACGTCTAAAGACTTTAGTACATTGGGCACATCCTTCATGGGAGATTTATGGAAGGACATGGACAAGTATGGCGGAGGGTGAGGAAGGTGGTTATAATTTACACTAGTGGGAGAAGTGCTGAAATCCATGAAATCCCAGATTCATCAAAGTGATAACTCAGTCCAAGAGCACTTAAGGTGAGGTGTGGGAGAATCTTTAATAATCTGAGCAAGGTGAGTGATCAGCTTTCATAGACTATCTCATGGGGGACATCAGCCCGAATAAGGATGGGTAAGGAGATTCTGCTCTCAGTGAAATTTGGGAAGATTGGCACAGTCATTAATTGAAGGCCCACTACTTATTTAAATCCAAAGGAGCAGTATTGACTTACTTATTGAAGTTGATGAGCCAGATGGTTAATTCTGCAGGTGCTGTCTGATTCCAGTGGATGGTATAACCCTTCTTCAGGGTGATGACTGGTTGGTACTGCTGGTAATGAGTGCTTTTTGTTAAAGCTCCTTCTAGGTGGAGAGGTCGGTCATGGTAGTCATTTTTGATGATTTTCATTCCCAGGTTATTGGTTTTATAGGCCTGGATGTAGATCTTTTTTTTTTTTTTAAACACACACACAAAATCAAACACACAAGAGAAATTGTTAGGATAACTCTAAAAGCTTCTGGTTATCATCCATGTATATTCTTTGCTTTCAACCAAGCTTTGTCTTAGAAAGTGAACTCCTTAAGGCATTAGGTAAAAGGTCAAATCTGAGGCACCTCTTCTTGCTTTTGAAAGTAACCAAAGCTTTCTATGGTTTACAGGATGGTTGTGATGTGCCATCCATCTTCAGCTTTGTGTGTATCCTGGAGAACGGAGTACTCAGTTTAGGAGTCATCAGTGAGACGCCAGAAGGGGTCTGTTTAACATTCAATGTATATGTTTTGAAAAAGGAGTCAGGCTCCTTTTAAAATTCCATTTGCCTTTGCTTAAGAGTGGGTTCACCTGAATTCCTCAACCTAATCCCTTTTTAGGTCATTAGCATCCAAACAGCATGATTAGACACCTTAGGAAGTTGTCTTCAAGAGAAATAACTGAGAGCAAAGTTTAGTTATTAGACCCCAAGAAAGGAAGTTCAAGAGACAATCTAAAAATCAGTAGCAACATCTCTTTGTATTTGGACAGAGGGGCTGTTCATGCCTAATCGATAAGACCATATGTACCAGAACATGTAGATGACATTCTTTACCAAAATGATTATTCCATAGAGAGCTGGAATCTGTTAGTGACATCCTGGAGACAGAAGGGGTGGAAGGGCAGCTGGGACCTTAGAGAGGATTCTGGGCCTTTAAGCTACAGGTTTCATGTGATACCAAAGATATGGAGGTAGGTAAGGAGCTTCTAGCTGGTATGTGAACTGGTCAGTACATGATACAGCATAGAAAGATCCTCAGTAAGGACTGAATGAGATGATGCTTATAAAGTACTTGGCACAGCTCCTGGAACTTAGTAGGTGCCTTAAAATGTTTTCTCCTCTCCCTTCAGTGAATATTTGTTGAATTAAATTGAATAGAATATCAACTTTCATGGGTACATAAGTACTAAAGATATAGGCTAGGAACAAAGTTGCGACTTTATTGGTCTAGCGAGGAAATTCCCTAAATGAAGTAATTCTTTCTATCCATGCAGGCCATAGAAATTTGTAGTGTTAGAGAGTTACATAGCACACTAAGAGGTTAAGGGACTTGACTAGGGTTATATAATCAGTATGTGTCAGTGGCAGAACTTAAACTCAGGTCTTCCTGGTTTAGAGGCTCCCTTTCTGTCCACTTGTAGAGGCAACCACACTGGCATGCCCAGGATGGCTGCTAGCACAGGTTCTTAGATCTGCTTTACTAGGAAAGATAGCTGTTTAAAGGGTCAACAATCTTTTCAAATTACATTCACTAGTTCAGAGGAAAATCAGCACCCTGAACTTCAGAGAAAATACAAGCAGAGAAAAAAAGACCAACAGACAGGGTTCTGACTGCCTGTATCAAACCAATATTGCTATGTACTTTACATACATCCCTGGATCGATAGAGGCTTTACATCTGAGCAGGCAGGAGCTCTGAACATTCAGAATCTCAACCAGAAAATCACAAGATTCTTCTCATAAGCAAGCCCCCAAAGCAAAATATCAACTCAGAGGACATATACACTTCTCAGAGCCAGAAGATATCACTGATTCACTGCCTAATTAGAAATTAGCAGAAGGTGTGAAAGTCTTCCTACAAACAAGCTTCCCCTAAGCAAGCTTCCCTGAATGGGTTCCACGTGAGACCTATTAATGGACGGAGAAGATCTTACATCCCATTAACATGACACCACTACACCATGTTGTAGCAGTGGGGTGGCACAGAGGATAGAGCTCCAGATCTGGAGTCAGGAAGACTCATCTTCCTGAGTTCAAATCTGGCCTCAGACATTTACTAGTTGTGTGACCCTGAACAAGTCACTTACCCCTGTTTGACCCGTTTTGAAACCTCAGTTTCCTCATTTGTCAAATCCAAAGAAGGAAATGGCAAACTACTCTTTGCCAAGAAAACTCCAAATGGGGTCATGAAGAGTTGGACAAGACTAAACAACAACACTCATGTTGCCTCTCACTATGGAGATAATGATGCCTTATATTCTAGTGCCTAATGTGATTTAATTATCTTGTCCTCACAAAACCCTTGTGAGATAGGTAGTGTAAATATTGTTATCCATATTTTACGTATGAGGAAATCGGGTACAGAGAAATGAAGAGACTCTCCTACAATGGTCCAGTAAGTGCCAGAGGGAGGGTTCTAGGTCTTCTGATTCCAAATTCATAACACCATTTGACCCTTCCTTCTAAGAACACTTAATGGATATTTATTCCTCGAATACGACAGCCTTAAGAAATCAATGGGTCTGTATCTATTATCTAAGCAGTCAGAATTCTAAAATCAAAACTTGAGAGAAAAATGAGAGTTTTTCTTGGGAAAAGTTTCAGTTTCCTCATAGTAAGAATTTGGTCATTGGATTAGTGGACTTTTTAGGTTCCTTCCAGTTCTAGAATTTTATAATAGCCTATCAGCATCTTATCTGGCACTTCCAGTAAAGACACACCTGTTACAGTTGATGAAAACAAATCCAGAAGTCTCAGAGATGTTACAAGACTTTTCATCTTTTATTACAGCACAAGAGTATTAATTTGTTGTGCTTGACTATGCCTATTTATTACATGTTTTTTCCTTTTAAATTGGGGGTGGGTAGGAAGGACAGAAAATAAATACTTGTTAATTGTAAAAGAAAATAAAATAGATAAATAAATTTTTTATTTAAAAAAAAAAGCTATATTACTGGACTCAGATCTTATAGGTGATCTGGATAGATTAGTCATTTTATACCTGACTATATAAGCCATTGGGCAACTAGGTAGCACAGTGAACAGTGTACTGGGTCTAGAGTCAGGAAGACATCTTCCTGAGTTTGAATCTGGCCTTAGACACTCACTAGCTGTGTGTCCCTGGGAAAGTCTCTTCACACTGTTTGCCTCAGTTTCCTCATTTGCAAAATGAGCTGGAGAAGGAAATGGCCAACCACTCTAATATCCATGCCAAGAAAACCCTAAATAGGGTCATGGAGAGTCAGACACAACTGAAATGATTCATCAAGAAAAGCAACAACATAACCCATGGTACCAAAACTGAAGTTCAGAGTGAGAGCTTAGAATTCATCACTGAATGATACCGCATTTCATCTATACGTGATCATTTCTGTGGCTCATGAAGCAGAATGGTTAAGTGTCCTCAAATACCAATGTCCCAAGAAGAAAAGAGCTGGACTCTGGAGCCTCGCCCACCATTCACTGAGTATAAACAAAGAAGGATTTCTTAGCAGCCAAAGAACTTCCTAGAGTCCCAGGGGTGGAGAACCTGCGGCCTCAAGGTCACACATGGCCCTCTAGGTCTTTAAGTGCAGCCCTTTGACTAAATCCAAACTTCACAGAACAAATCCTTTTATTAGACCTAGACCATCTGCAGTATGTGCCTGGTACATTGGAAGGGTTTCAGGAACAAAGGGAGGGCTATTAGTTGGTTGGAGGCAGGGAGCGTAATTTTAGAGAGGTCCTTGGGAAGTCTGAGAAATAAAGTGATTTGGCCAGGATCACAAAGCTACTGCATGTCAAGGGTGGGACTTGAAACCTTGGTATTCCTGTTACACACACACACACACACACACACACACACACACACACTCACACACACACACATTTTAGGTACAACAATGTACCTAAAGCAAGCACTATAGAAATATGGGTTAATGTGTATGTTTTGGAGTAGAGGAAAATTGCATCACAGAGCATATCTCTAAAGAAATACAATTAATGGGATATTCACTGAAGACAACTTTTTACTGTGGATGAGTACAACTAATACCAAGGGAGCCATTTTGACTAAGGTTGCTGAGAGAGGGAAAAGGTTGAAATGGGTTCCTAAAGAAAAGATCATTTTAGACAGGGTAAGGACAACTCTAGTTTTAAATAGTGTTTCAGAGTCTGAAAAGTACTATCTCTCTCTCTATCTATCTCTCTATCTGTCTATCTGTCTGTCTATCTCTCTCTATCTATCCATCCATCCATCCATCCATCCATCCATCTATCTATCTATCTATCTATCTATCTATCTATCTATCTATCTATCTATCTATCTATCTCTATCTGTCTGTCTGTCTATCTATCTATCTATCTATCTATCTATCTATCTATCTATCTATCGATCGATCGATCGATCGATCGATCGATCTATCTATCCATCCATCCATCCATCCATCCATCTAGCTAGCTAGCTAGCTACCTATCTATCCATCTATCTAATCTCATTTGAAGCCCATAACCACTTTGTGAAGCATGTGCTACAGGTATTGTTATTCCCATTTTACAGGTGAGGAAATAGTGGAAAGAGCACTAGCTCTGGAGGCAGATGTGTTGGAGTGTACTTCTGACATGACTTGTGTAAAGCCAAGAAAGTTACTTAAACTCCACAGGCCTCAGTTTCCTCACCCATGAAATTAGGGGTCTGTCCTAGAAGGCTCTGTGGTCCTTTCTGCCTTGAAATCTAGGATCCTCTGACTTACCCCATGTCACATCAATAGGAAGTAAGGAGTTATTTGAACCCAAGTTTTCATGACTCCAGTTCTAGCACCTTATTTATTATATCAAGCTGATAGAGTTTAATTAAACTAGTGACATTTTAACAAGGTCATCGGTTAGATGAAGTTGCTGAAATGGCTGACCTCCAAGGTTTTTTTTAATCTCAGAATCCTATGATCTGCAATGATCCTCCAGGTTAAAAAGTAACCCACAGATTAATGTGTATTTTCTAATTGAATCTGTTGAAGGAGATGTTGTTTGAAAGAGGTCTGTGAGAAGGAGTTCAGCAACATCAGATCATGGACAATTCTGAGCTAAAGACTGATTGTAAATGAAAGAACTGTCTTTGCTTGAGCTATGTTAATAAACCCCTAAGTTGAAGGAAAAATAGAGAGGGGCATAGATGACCCTCTGGCTCTTGCCCAATGCTTCTCAAGAAAGTGAGGGGAAGAACAGGATGAGAAAGACTCACAGGGCTGTTGGCTTCCAACCAAACTCCCCTCCCCACTGGAAACAGACATGAACTTCAGGAAAGGAGCCATAGCAACATATAGAAACAGCTCCATCCTTCTTGGAAAGGCCTGCAAGCCACAGGAGGGAAGGGAAGGCAGCAGCTGCCCTCTTTAACTATCCAAGGTAAACTCAACAACTGACTGATTGAGGACCACAAATCTGACACTGAACACATACTCCTAGGATCCAAATAGTAAGCCTCAGATTGTCTTTTATAAGCCCAGATAAAAATGAGTGGACCTTGGTGCAGCTAGGTGGCTCAGCGAGTAAGAGCACCAGCCCCAGTGTCCGGATGACCTGGGGATCGAATCTGGGCTCAGATACTTACCACCACACCCAGAAATAACTGGCCGTGTAACCTTGAGCAAGTTACTTAACCCCAATTGCTTTAAAAAAAATGAATGGACCTGACATAACTACTCTTGTCTTGAGCCATTCTTAGTGATTTGCATAGCTTGAATTCTGGTCCTGCTATAGAATGTTAAGATATATCTGGGAGAATTGGATAGACCAAATGTTTGGTCTTGCATGGATTCAGTTACAGTTATATGGACCTGAGGACCTGACTTCAGTGACCTAAGAGGTATCTTCAGAGAAAAATTTAGATCCAGAGCAGTCTATATGCTTTGTCGTGTCTAAGCAGTTGCCTTATTTTATCATCTGCCTTTTTATTTTCATTCATTCATAGCCGTTGGCCATAGATCTTTGGAGCTTTAAGGGACCCTTGAGGTCATCTTGTTCTAGTGAGACCTAGAAAAGTGAAATGACTTGTCATAGTCATAAGTAATCACACAAGTCACACAAGTAATAAGTGGCAAAGCTGAGATTTGAACTCAGGTCTTCCAAAGCCACATGTTTCAATACTGTATAATGCTTCTTCATTGTTCATTCAAGAAATCAGGTTTTTTTTTAGGCAAGAAAATTGTATTTAATTTCTTCTCTATTATTTTTAAAATAATATCTTATTTCCCCCCCAATTACATGTTAAAACAATTTTTAACATTTGTTTCTTTTAAAAATTTTGAGTTCCAAATTCTATCCCTCCCTCACTCCCTCCCCTCCTTGCTCCCTGAGATAGTAAACACTCTAATATAGGTTATCCATGTGCAGTCATGCAAAACATAAGAAATTAGTTATTAAGCAAGGCACTGCTGTGCCAAACAATGATAATCTATCATGCAGGCTGAATTCCTCTTGCAAATGATGGTAGGAGTAGCCTGGTATTATAAAAAGAAAATAAGCAAATAACTTGCCCCTAAGAAATGACCACTTGAAACAGATGTTTCTAACCTGTGCGTAACGTCCACTGCAGATAGCACCCCTCCAGTCAGGGACGTTGATACAGTCAGGATGCTTGATCAGCCAATTGTCTTCCTTAATGATATAGGACCCAGGATATTCTGACACAGAGCCATCGATATCATGAAACACAGATGTCTTATCTCCATCCATATTCAGCAAGTTGAACCAGGGCCCAGGTTCCCCAAAGAACACTCTGGAAGTAATCTAAACAGAAAGCCAATAAAATTATACTTGGAACTTTAGGTGAGAGATGATTGCAAAGGCTGTCGGGTCTGGAAGACCCAGAAGGAAAGCTTCTGACTTCAAATGACATTTTAAAACATCTCAGACCCAAGAAGCTATTTGGCAATTCAGAAACATATGCCTGACCCACAGCCAGGGAGCCATATATGTCCTTGTTCTTTTGAAATATCTAATCCAGAAAATTCATATTCACATGATCAAATGAAAGGATTTATTTATGCATCTGCTCACTAGAGGTAATAATTTCATTTCATTCTGTTCTGTCTTCGCTTGACACCGAAAAGAGCACAGAGCTTCTGAATACCAAAATGACATTTTACAATAACAATCGCTCCCTTTTAAGTAATCCTCTCCATTTCATGCTATACTGCCTCTCCAGATGGGCTGTGGGTTAGCCTGCAGAGTGAATGTTCAGAATCGCCCGCTCTGCCATATAACCAGCAGAAAAGCTGGGTGGTGCAGTGGATAGAGCACAGGGTCTGGAGTCAGAAAGACTCTTTTCCTGAATTCAAACCTGGCCTCATACACTTACTAGCTGTGTGATCCTGGGCAAGTCACTTAACCCTGTTTGCCTCAGTTTCCTCATCTGTAAAATGAGCTGGAGAAGGAAATAACAAGTCACTCCAGTATCTTTGCCAAGAAAATTTCAAATGCAGTCATGAAGAGTCAGACATGACTGCAATGACCAAACAATAACAACCACAACAGCGTGATGGGCCCTGAATCTGACAACTTTTCCCAGGGTATAAACTCTGGGTCCTTTGGAAATGTGTAGTTATATTCCAGGCTGTCAGAGATCCAAGGGACTTGAGCTTCATTTTCTTTCTCTCTCCCTCCCCAATTTCCAGGGAAGGGGCAGCAGAGAGAGGAATGAGGAGAAAGGAGCCTGGATAATCCAGCTAAGGGAGAAGCCACCCCTGAATGTATCTTAGAGAGGTGACATGGTGGAGAGAGTACTGGACTTGGAGTCAGGAAGACCCAGGTTCAGATCCTGTCTCTGTCACTTACATGAATGAGGGTGACATGCCACTTAGCCACCCTGACCCTCAGTTTCCTCATCTATAAAATGGCAATAATGGCACCAACTTCATAAGGTTCCGAAGAAATCATAGGATCATAGATTTGGAGCTTGAAGAGAACTCAGAGGTCATCTAGTTCAACTGTGTTATTTTACAGATAAGGAAACTGAGGCCTAGAGAGAAGTATCTTGTCCAAAGTCACAAAGGTGGTAAACAACAGAGCAGAGATTTGATCTCAGGTCATCTGATTCCAAATATAGTATTCATGCTACTATATGTACTACATTTGTACTATATATGTACTACAGTGTAGTACAGTACACTCCATCTAGTGTGTGTAAAGGGCTTTTTTAGGTAGTTGGGGTTAAATGACTTGCCCAGGGTCACATAGCTACTAAATATCAGAGGCCAGATTTGAAGTCATATTCTCCTAATTTCAAAGCAGGGCTCACTAAACTTAAAAGAGCTATATAAGTGGAAGTTATAATTATTATTTTGGAAATTTTGTTCATATTTCCACATTCTAGAGAGATACAACATCACTACGGCTCACGTTTCATAGTGTCAGGTTGTTAGGAAAGGACCATTTGTTAAATGCTGGAATCACCTGGGGTATCCATGGGGAAAGGCTCCTCTGGAAAATCCTGTCCTCTACCTTTTATTATATTAATCTTATTAAATTAAGTACCCTTGGTCACCTGGCTTGATATGACAATGTGAAGGTATTTTAGAGGAATGGCATTTTGTTCATTTGAATCTTGAATTTATGTCATGGAAATTTTGTAAGAGCTTTCTTACAAGTTGAGATAGAAGAAAAAACTATGCACTTTAAATTATTGGTAGGTTACATGAAGGTTTTTTTGCAGAGTATCTTGCTTGGTAAAAGGCTGAGAGCAATTGGATTTTTTTTTTCAGTGACCCAGAATTATGGAATCCCATTTTGGTACTATTTTCTCTTCTATGAAAAATAATCTTTGCACTTTTGTAAAAACAGAAATGATTATCATGGAATGAAAAATCAAGACAGATGAGGAGATGGCAGCACAGGATCTATGTCTCCCAAATAAGTTTAAGTTACCAGGATTGGATGAACCAGCTTCTAGGGTACCAAAAAAAAAATAGCTGGCAGCTGTGATTGTTAAATTGTTCTGCCAATTATCTGTGGAATCCTCGGAGAACAGGAGAGTTGCCACCAGTCTGGAGAAGGGAAGTGTTGTCCCAGTTTTCAAAAAAGGGAAAGAGGGTAGAGTCTGACTGAGTTTGACTTTGTTTCCTGGCAAATTTGTAGAATAAATCATTAAGAGGATGGTTTGTAAGCATTTAGGAAGGGAAGCAGTGATCACTAAAAGCCAGCATGGTTTCATCAAAACATGGTCGGATCAGACTCACTTTATTTTTTATCTTTTGGAAAGAATATTTAGACTGCTAAATCAGGGGAATGCTGGAGACAAAGTATTTTTAAATTTCAAAAATCCTTCATATTAGTTAAGATGAAAACATAAGCTAGATGATAATAGAGTTAAATGGATTCACAGAGGAATGACCATTCCTAAAGGATAGTCGTTATTAGGCTAATAACAACGTGGAGGAAGGTTTCTAATGAAATTCTCCTTGATATTATCCTGCTTAATATTTTTAAAAATCAAGACACATTTATCATGCTTGGAATTGATGTGGAGATGGGAAGTATAGTAAAACCTTTGAATACCAGTCATGATACAAAATGAACTAGAAAGGGAGGAGAGGACAAATCTAATAAGATGAAATTTAACAGGGCTATTATTTAAGTTCTATTCCTAGGTACAAAAAAATCAACATCATAGGTTGAGGGAAGGCATGGCTTGGCAACAGTTTCTTTGAAAAATATTGGGGAATTGTAGCAAGCTTATTATGAGTCAACAAGGTGATATGGCAGTCAGTAAAGCCCATACTATCCTGGGTTGTTTACACCTTCCCCTAAAAAAAGGAAAGGTTAATTATCTAAATTTTAAAAATATTGACATGTTTCTTATTAAAATTCAACACAAGCACTGTTTGGTGCTGTAGAGAATACTCTAGCTGATTTTCAAATGGTGTAAAAAATGTTCATCAGCTGCTTCTCAGGCATTTGAGGAGAGGCTTAAAGCTCAGAACAAAAAAGATGTCAGTTTTGCTATATTTTTCCTTAGTTGGAGTACATCTGAAATACTGAGTTCTGAGTGCCATATCTGGGGGGGCGGATGTAGGCAAAGCGGAGTTTGTCTGGATTAAAATGAGCAGGATGGTGAGACAACAGGAGACCCTGCCACAGGAGTGCAGACTAAAGGAACTAAGGCTATCGAGGCTGGAGAAGATAAACCTCAGGGTGGGCACAATTGCAGAAGTATTGAAAGGAGTGTCATGTGGAAGAGAGCTCAGCCTCGATCTGTTGTGCTCCACAGGGCAGAGTAGGAATAATGGTTGGAAATTACAAAGACAGCTTGATAGAAGGAAGAATTTTCCAACACTCAGAGTTATCCAAAATGGAATGTGTCACCTCACAAGCTAAAAGATCCCCCCTTCCTTGAGTTCTTCAAATAGAGGCTGGATACCTCTTGTCAGAAATATTGTAGAAGTGAATATTTGTCAGTTATATGTTGGATTAAATGGACACTCATGTCTCTTCCAACCCTGGTTTTGAGGATCTCAGCTGAAAGGGACCTTTAAAATCATTCAACTTTCAAGAGGATATATGGATTTCCCCCGGTCATACAGGTGGTCAAATAGCAGAGTCTATATTCAAGCCCAGGTCTTCTGATCCCAAATTCAATGCTTCTCACTTTGTAGAGGAGAAAATAAGTCAATTTCAGTCAGGCAACTAGAATGTTAACTAGATACTAAAAGGAGCTTAAGTACAAGTTAGGGACAAAATGGACCTCAGATTCTGGTTTCTAGTCAGGTCAACTTTCCACTGGTCCATTTTGGGATAGCATGGAATATTTCTTTTTTTCCGAGTCAAATAAAAGCAGTAGCAGCGGCCTGCAACCCCTTCAAATGTGGCCAACTGGCCTGGTCTCACAGGAAACTACCCAGTCTGTCTGGACACCCCTGCTTGGAACAACAACAACCTGTATTATAGGATTTGGGGAATTTCTGAAGCATTAACTAGATTGTGGGTTGATTCAGAGTCAAATCCAATCCTCCAAACTTACCGGGACATCTTCAAAAACAATATTTGATACATTGTTATTGGGACAACTCTGCCAGGCATTATTAAGGCGAAATGCCAGGGCACTTGTATGCCGACCGTCCAGAGCCGCAAATTTCCGGAATGTGCAGTTTTGGATGTTGATGGGGCCATCATAGAACTGAATCCCTCGGATTGGGAAATTCCTACAGATTTCAGAAAGGGAAATGTTATGCTAAGGTCAGTCCTGAGACAGCTTGCTGTTCATGCATAAGAGATAGTGTGACTGAAACTTTAACATGTCACCAGCATAGTAAAAGCTAACAAAATATTTTATGATCATAAAGGGTTTTCATGTGCATTAAATCATCCTATCATTATGATATTTCTGTGAGGGAGACAGAGCAGCTATTGTTGCATTCATTGTTTAGGGAAAGAAATGGAAGATCAGAGACAATAACAAATGTGTGCAAAGGGTCACCACTACTGAGTGGTAGTGATGGGACCTTGACACCAGATTTCTGAATCCACCTCTCACGGTGATAGCAACAGCTGGTGTTTATATATTGCTTTATAATTACATCAAGTCTTACATACTTCATCATATTTGATACTCATAACAACTCCATGACCCAGGTAGAACAAATACTGGTATTGCTATTTACACATCATCACCATCAACATCATTGTCATCATCATGAAGAGGAGGAGGAGGAGAAGAACTGACGTTTATATAGTGCCCGGCACTGTACTATGGTCTCTGCAATTGTCATCTCATAGGAGGACACTGGAGCTCAGAGAGATTAAATGGTTTGTCTAAGGCTACACTTAGTAAACATTATAGTCAGTTTACAAAAGCTTATGCTTAGTAAACTCTATAGTCAGGACACAAGCCTAGTTCTTCCAACCCCCAGGTCCATGCTGTCTGCACTCCTCTGTACTGCATCTCAGAGCAGCAAACTCATACAGGAGTTTGAGCACAGATCATGCCATTATCAATGGACTGATTCTGGGGAAGGGGGCAAGTAGCACTGGAATAAATGTGGTCAGTACAGTTTCAGACCTTCAGGAACACTCTCAGTCTGCACTCTCTCCCCAGCAAGGACTTTTTGGATTTATTAGGTCCCACTGGGTATACAGTCTCTTGCAAAAAGCCAAGAAAGGCACTTATTTGGGCTTGTTCACTTCATGTCTTTTATACTCCAGTGGCCTAGTTTGGGGAGGATAGTGGGGGTACTGAGCACCAGAAGGCAGTTTGCTCAGACATGTTGTCCCTTCCCCATCCCATATTCCACTCTGTTTTAAAATAAAATTTTATTAATATTTTTAGATTTTTATATCATTTCTACTTCTCACTGCATTCTGTTCTCTAATAGGCTTTCAGAAAGTCATCCCTTATAATAAAGTATGAAGAAAGAAAAGTTCTGCAAAACTAAATGATGTATCAAAGAAAAAAGTCTGACATTAAACAGACGACGTCTCCATGATCTCCCAGTTCTGTGAAGTGGCAGGAGAAAGAGGAGATGTGTTTTCCCAATGTGTCTTTGATGAGATCAATTCTGGTCTAAATTTTGCAGCATTCTGGTTTAATTGTCCTGTTGTTCTTTCCATTTACATTATTATAGTCATTGTATATATTGTTTTCTTGGTTCTGCCTACTTCACTTCACATCAGTTCATATTTCTTTCCATACTTCTCTGTACTCATCATATTCATTGCTTCTTATAACTCAGTAATACTCTACTACTTTCATGTACTGCAATTTTTTTAGCCATTAGTCAATCCATGGACATCTGTTTTGTTTTGATATCTTTGTTACCACAAAAAGGGCTGCCATTAATACTTTAGTGAATAAGGGGCCCTTTTGTCTTTGATCTCTTTGGAGTACATGCTTAGCAATGGGATCTCTGAGTCAAAGGCTGTGGACATTTTAGTCACTTTCTTTGAATAATTCCAAATTGCTTCCCACATCCATACCACCAATTTTGGTATTTCTTCCAAATAGAGAATCATTGATTAATGAGTGCCTCTTTTTTCCAGCCAAGCAGGCCTACTTACAGTTCTTTATACACAGTATCCATTTCTATGCTTTTGCCGCATATCTGAAATGCTCTACCTCCTCATCCCCTTCTCTTGGAACTTCAAACTCCCTCCAAAGCTAAGTTCAAATGCCACTTGCTTCAAGAGATCTTTCTTTATTCCCCAAGTTGTTGTCACTCTCTCCCCTTCCTCTACCACTAGGCATTGTCGGTGAATTCTAAAATGATATGAATCAAAGGGAAGTCCGGTATGCTGAGCTTTAGAAGACTCAATGCACACTTAATGCTTCATAGATCTATAGACATGTGTGATCAACGCAGATGCACAATTGTTGATATAAAAATATGAACTGACTGTATCATTCAGGTTAGAGATTAAACAAAACAAAACAAAACTTCCTGATGGAGAGGACTGTCTGGCTCCAGAAAGGATTACCAGGGGAGGCTGTGACATTGCCCTCCTAAAGACTTAAAAAAATACATCAAATAATTTAGGCTTAGATTTGTCTGGAATGGGTAAGGTGCTTTCAAATAATTTTATCACATGGTAAACTAAGACCTTCAGAGGTAGTGCTTTCCTCAGCAAAGCATGGGGTCTGCTTTTGGGAAGAGAACAGTGGGAAGGGAAAATTTGGATTTAATAAAATCTTGGCTCAAGTGCTGTCCATTTTGCTATGTGACCTCCAAACAGTTATTTAGCCCCACCCCAAACCTTGATTTCTTCATTTATAATATGGCACAGTAATACTTATACTACTCATTTTATAAGGCTATCATGGGGAGCAAAAGAAATAATAGATGTCAGAGTGTTTTATAATGCTAAAGTGAACTATTTTCAGATATAAAAATATGCCACATACAGAGCAGGCACTAGATTTCAAAGAATAAGAGCCCTGAGTCTACTCTTGAGTTCATCTTACTGCCACTTATTTGTACTTAGGCTCAAAAGGCTTGGATAAGTTTCTTTCTTTTTTTTTTTAAGCAATCAGGGTTAAGTAACTTGCTCAAGGTTACATGGCCAGGTGTTTCTGGGTGGGTGCTGAGTATCTGAGCCCGGGATTCGATCCCAGGTTATCCCAACTCTGGGACCGGTGCTCTTACTCTCTGAGCCACCTGGCCACCCCTAAGCAATTGGGGTTAAGTAACTTGCTCAAGGTTACACGGACAGGTTTTTCTGGGTGGGTGCTAAGTGTCTGAGCCTGGATTCGATCTCCAGGTCATCCCGACACTAGAGCCAGTGCTCTTACTTGCTGTGCTACCTGGCCGCCCCAGATAAGTTTCTTTCCATCGTAGGACATACAAGTTATTTTTCATCATGGGGCAGGGCACCTTGGTTTTGCTGGGGAATGGCATATACAAAGCAAATCTCTCTACAGGAAGGCTTTTCTCTTGGTTAATTCACTGATTTCTCCAGCTCACATTGGGTATGAGGCACCGCCATTAGGTGCAGGTCATTGTTACTGAGTTGGTGGTAGGTGAACCTAAATCTTACACTAGAATCATTGATTTACCTGAAAAACTGGTGTCATTTTGAGCCCTTAAATTGTGTCCAATTCTACTAAAGGAGAGGCAACCAAGAGAACAAATCAAAATGATAAAAAGGATGCTACAACAGCCATGGAACCTACTGGCCTATTGGGAGTGTTCTTCCACTGTGATCCAGCCCACCAGGTCCCCAGATTCTATTGTCCATCATCTCTGTTCCCACGTTGCCACTCTCTCCAACAAACAAACTATTCTTTATTTCTTGCTTTGAACCATCATCATAAGGGAATGTTCCACCACTGGAAGAAAGAGGATTTGAAGTGAAATTTAAATGTTGAGCCTCAAATTAAAAAATATATATTTTATTGATATTTTTGTCTTCAAATATATGACCCCCAACTCCTCTCTATCTAGTGAGCTATCCCTTGTAACAAAGATTTTAAAAGGAGGAGAAAAAACAACTAATACATCACATATATATATATATATAACATATATATCATATTTCACACCCATATCTAGGAATCTCTACCCTCCCTCCCTAGTATACCAATGAGGGATAAGAAAACAGAATATCAGTACCTGAGGGGAGCCAAAGATTTTTACCTCCCACATCCAGTCTTCCTTGTACTACTGCCCAGTTACCACCACCAGCAGAATATGATTCCCATGGCCAACTGGATGCAGACACCCCAAATTGCTATATAAAGATACCCCTGAGCCTCAAGATAACCCTTGAACCCACTCTCCTCTTGATATGAAACCATTTGCCCCGTCTTGACATCTCAAGATCCTTTGGGCCTTGTTGCCTACCCTGCTACTTTTCCTACTTAAATCCTACCAGGTCCATCCATTGGCCATGAATGGAATATTATCATAAATCTTCTTTTATGTGTTGCCTCCCTCAATTAGAATGTGAGCTCCTTGAGACAGCAGGGCTGTCTCAATTTTCTACTTGTATCCGATGCTTAGCATAGAACTTGGTTCATTGTAAGGGTTTAATACTAAATGTTTTTCTATTCCATAGTCTTGCCCTACCCCCACCCTTTTGTAATAGGGGAAAGGGGAGCATTTCTGAACTCTTTTACAGTTTGGTCACAATGAACGTCAAATAAAGTAATCCACATGCAAAGAATCAATCGTACCTGGCTAGGGTCAGGCCAATTCCATTGTCAGCAAACCTGATGAGAAAAACAGGTGGAAAGATCAACAACTATTCTTCATCTTGTAGTTTTATTAGTTTTACATCTGTCTGAATATCTGAGAGGTTAGAGGAAGAGCTTGAATACAGGTCCAGCTTATTCCAAATCTGGGTCTTTATCCAGTATACCATCCTACCTCTCACCACTAAGGATATGTCAAATCCTAGAAGATTCTGTGGTTAAATTCACATGACAGACAATCAAGGCTTGTGTTTTAGGAATAAGAGAGTGATTCTCAGCTTCCTTCCAACTCTAAATCTTACCTTAATATCATAATTTTATGCATCAGCTCTCCTTTTATCTCCACTTGGAAAAAAAATCCTATCTCTCCTTCAAAGCATAGCAGAAAACCATTTCCTCCATGAAACCTTCCTAGGTTTATCTCAGGGGAAAGCACTTTCTCCCAGATCTTGCCATAGAACTTAATAAGTACCTCTCCTGTAGCCCTTATTATCCTAGACTGCCTTTGAGTCTATTTATTTGAATACACTGAGGCGGTATGGTATAGTGGTTAGAGAACTGGTGTCAGAGTCCAGGTGACCTAGGTTCAAGACCCACCTTTGACATAGACCCTGGACAGATTGCTTAATTTCTCAGTTCCCTAGGAAGACTTTAAACTGTAGAATAGTTGCTGCTTTGAATCAGTAGAGGAAGTTTCCTTGTTTAGGAACTCCTAATACTAATGAACTCACAGGTCTATTTTTAAAAAAATCTAAATCTTTCTTATCTCAGCCCTGCTCAATTGCAGAATCCAGAGATCATGTCTTAATTCATCTTTGTGGTCTCTGTTTTACCTAACTATGGGCCTTGTACATAATATGTTCAGTAAATGTTTGTTGAGTTAAAATGCTCATAGATATTGATCTCCTGCTATGAATGCTGGATAAGGGATTCCTGCACTGAGTATAATGCAGGAGTAGATGAAGGTGAAGCCAAGATGGCAGAGAGAAACCAGGAAATTGCCTGAGCTCTCCCCAGTTTCCCTCGGAAATGTTAAATCAAGCCTCTAAATGGATTCTAGAGCAACCAAACCCACAAAAAAGATGGAGTGAAACAATTTTCCAGTTTATGATAACTTTTTTTTTGCTTTTTGGAGGGCAATTGGGGTTAAGTGACTTGCCCAAGGTCACACAGCTAGTTTTTGTGTTAAGTGTCTGAGGCTGGATTTGAACTCGGGTCCTCCTGACTCCAGGGCCAGTGCTCTATTCACTGTGCCATCTAGCCACCCCAGCTTATGATAACTTAGAAGGAATTTCAGGAAAGGTCTATCTCACTTGGGTAAAAGAGGAATTCATCCCAGCACAGGTGGTATTTGGGCAAGCCAGTAGGAGGTTCTTAGTCACACCACCGATCAGCAACTGAGGCCCCTCAGGTCTGGATCAATGCCCCAACACAGAAGGCAAATTGCCAGCCCTGGAATCCTGACACAACAGGCACAACTAGGCTGGGCCACCCCAGCACAGTGGGCAAGCCACCAACACCTCAGGCCCCCGTAGGGAAAGTCAGTGACCAGGCCCCTGGCCCACAGTACAAGAAACTTGGGACATTGCCCCCTACACCGCAGGAGCAGAGCTCAACTTTAAAAAAAAATGGGCAATAAACCAAAAAGAGCCCTGACCACAGAAGCTACTACAGCAACGGGAAAGATCAACACACCGACTAAGAAGAGGGCAACAATATCAAAGGGCCTCCATGTGAAGCCTCCAAGTGGATTATGAATTAGTCTCAAGCCCAAAAATGTCTCTTGGAAGAGCTCAAAAAGAATCTAAAAACCAAGAAAGAGGGGTAGAAGAAAAATCTGGAGAAGACATGCAAGTTATACATGAGAATTATGAAAAGAGTCAACCGTTTGACAAAGGAAGCACAAAAACTGACTGAAGAAAACAACTCCTTAAAAAACAGAATTGACCAAGTGGAAAAAAAAATGCACCGAAGAAAACAATTCCTTTAAAAGTAGAACTGGCCAAGTTTAAAAGGAGGTACAAAAGCTAATTGAAGAATATAATTCCTTAAAAATTAGAATTGGGCAAGTGGAAGCAAATGACTCTATGAGACATCAAGAACCAGTCAAACAAAATCAAAAGAATGAAAAAATAGAAAAAGAAATGTAAAATACCTCATTGGAAAAACAACTGACCTGGAAAATAGAACCAGGGGAGACAATTTAGCAATCATTGGACTACCTGAAAACTATGATCAAAAAAAGAGTCTGGACGGCATCTTTCAAGAAATTATCAAGGAAAATATTAGATTAGGTAACCCCTGGGGTCCTTCCCAGCTTTAAAAGTCTATATTGAGAATATAGAATAAGTTGTAGAGTGTTGGGCACACCAGGTGGGCAGCTAGGTGGCTCAATGGATAGAACACTGGGCTTAGAATCAGGAAGACATCTTCATGGGTTCACATCTGGTCTTAGACACTTATTAGCTGTGTTACCCTAGGCAAGTCACTTGACCCTGTTTGCTCAGTTACTCATCTGTAAAATGAACTGGAGAAGGAAATGGCAAATCACTCTAGTAACTTTGCCAAGAAAACCCCAAATGGAATCACAAAGAGTCAGACACGACTTAAAATGACTCAACAACAGTAGAGTCCTGGGTCTGTTACCAAGAAGACCCGGGTTTAAATCCTGCGTCAGACACTTACTCTTCCTCCTCCTATTAGAGAGCATTTATATAATGTGTACTACATGCCAGGTGCTGCATTAAGCACTTTGCAAATATTATTTCATTTGATCCTCACAACAACCTTGAAAGGTGGGTGCTATTATTATCCTCATTTTATAGTTGAGGAAATTAAATGACTTTCCCACAGTTACACAGCTAATAAATTTAAAAGGCCAGATTTGAACTCAGGTCTTCCTGACTCCAGGCCCAGTACTCTATCCTCTATGCCACCTAGTTGCTGTAACTATGGTAAAATCCTTTAAGCTCTCAGCCTCCTCTGTAACTGTGAGATAATAACACCTGTGTCTATCTCACATGATTGTTGCAAGGCTAAAGTGAGCTCCCTTATGTAAATCTTTAAAGCATTCTACATATAAGCTATCATTATTTTGATAAAATATTGGAAATATGAATTCATATGCATGTTTTCTTTTGCCAGCCTCAAAACTTTGATTCAGGATAATTTGGTCACATATCAAGTCATCCAAGACATTCTATTATTGCTGTTGCTGTTTGTCCTTTGTTTTTGAAGAGCATCAGTGACATCACAAGGGCAATGTCTTGACTTGCTTGTGAATTGGATTTAAGTGAGGCAGAACTGCCCAAAGTTGGTCAGCTTCACTTTCTCTTCCAGAGTCATCGAAATTCAGTGGCAGGACAAAAGTCAAGATGACAGTGAAAGGTTGATGTTGGACAATGAACAAAAAGACTATGTCATGCTTCACAACGGCCTAGCACAAGGTCTTGATCAGGGGAACTCAATAAATGTTTGCTAATCATCACTTTCTCATTTTGGCTCTTGGTTGTAAAAATGCATCAATACTTTCAAAGTCCACAAGGTGGTGCTATTGCTTCATGGAGATGTCTCCATGTGAGTATCTTGCTGTCTTTATGTATCTGTTTCTTTGAGTCTTTTGAGTGTGTTTTCCCTCATCCCTCTCCCACTCACACCCCCTTTTTCCTTATCCTAGAGTTGACATGATGACTAACATATTTCATGTTTCTTTTAATAAACAGGCCGAGTTGCTTTTTACATAAGTAGCCATCATTTGATTGTTCTCCACTGAGGCTGACCTTCTTTAAAGCGTCCCCTCTTTTTGAATTAAGCTCTTCTTGCATGAGCAGCACTATCGACCATCCACGGTATCAGCTTGGCATTTTCGTTTATATAACCATAGGAGCATTGCACTGGGTCACACTGAAAAGTACCAGGCTCTAGACTTGGTATGTTCTAAGTCTTTTAGGGGATATTAAAAAAAAAAACTTCTTGTTTGTATTGGTTCCCTTTCAGGCCCAGCAATTTCCTGCTTCGATTCTCAAGTTTTATCAGAAATGGAGCACAAAAAATTAAACAGGTGGTAATTTTGTATTTACTCTCTCTCTACTTCTCCTTTTCACCATGAGTAGATAAGAGGTATAAATCCTTATTATTAGTCTCGTACCAGGAAAAAGTGTGCTAGAAGAAGTCTCTTCCAACCCTAAGACTCTAAGCATAATTTAACTGTAAGGGAGAAAAAAAACAAAACTCACTGGCAGTGGTCCATCCACACATCTCCTCCTCGGAGCCATGCTCCGTGATCCTGGTTTTTGTAAGCAATAAAGTGCTTAATGATGGCAGGTTCCCTGGGCTTCAGAGGGTCAGCATCCTTGTGTGGGCTGTATCTGTAACACAGGAACAAAGAGAACTATTTTTGGCAGGAAGGACTTTGTCCTTTGGCATTCCAGAAAAGGCTTACTTGTTCAAATGCCTTGGTTGTTCTTTCTGTTCAGAGTACTCCAAAAGACAAGCTGTTAGCATCATAGATTGAGAGCTAGAGCTAGAAGGCTTCCCAGAGGTGATGCGGCCTATCCCTTCATTTTACATATGAGGAAACTGAGGCTGAGTGGCTTGTCTAAAGTCATACAGGTATTAAGTATGAGGTGGGGTTTGAACCCTGGTTTTCTAAATCTAGAGACTGTATCATGATGCATATAGGTGTAATGTATGTATCTAACATGCAACGCACATGTATCTAATATGTGTATTTATGTACAAATGTGCATGCAAGCACATATACAGAGCATATTCATGCATTTGTATATTCGTACATGTATTCATCTGGGCACATTTCTATCATCCTCGTACAATCTGTACATGTATACACATGTGTATAAATGCACACTGCATGCATATAAGCTTGTGCATACAATAGATCTCTATACACACAGTATATATGCAAATATGAAGACACATACATTTGTACATATGTATGCACATACACAATGGCCAAAAATGCCTATGCTTTGTTTTATTCTGGCTCCTGACATAAGATTAGATCACAAATTCTTATGATGAGTCATAAAAAAGGAGACAAAAAAACACAACAAAATGTCCTGGTGAATAGAAGCCCTAAAAAGCATTTTTACAGCTGATGCTTATCAGCAACAACTTGGGAACAAAAGACAGACATCTGCCTCTCATTCACTCCTATTGCTGGAGAGGACTTAGGTTGGGCAGCAGTAGGGAGATACCAGGAAGTTCATTCCAGGCCATACCTGGAGAGTGCCATGGAGACTTCAACTAATAGTTCTGGAATATGGAGGAGGAAAAAAAAAGGGTAGAGGAGAAATTTTCCTGGACTTGGAGTTAGAAGATCTGGATTCATGTCCTAGCCACATCTCTAATTAGCTGTATGGCCTTCATTAATGTCTATCTACGCTTTTTTTTTTTTTTAAGGTTTTCACAAAGTACTTCATAAATATTTTCTCATTTGATCCTTACAACTCAGGGAGATTGATACTATTATTATCTCCATTTTACAGATGAAAAAAAACAAGGTAGATAGAGGTTAAGTGACTTTCCCAGGGTCTCACAGTTAGTAGGTGTCTGAGACAGCATGTGAACTCAAGCTCCCAGTTCTATCCACTGCACTGTCTAGTTTGTCAAGTCTCTCTGGTTATGTCCATCATTTAAAAATGAAAGGGCTGGAGTATGATCCTATGATTAGAGATTTTTCCTTGCATTTCAGGAAAACTATCCAAGGTATTACATTGAATAGCTTTATCTTTTTTCTGTGCTTTTGGCATCAGCATTATTGGCCTTGCTTAGCTTTTAATAAACACTTCAAACAAAACTAAGAGCCCTTGACAAGAGATCTGGTCATTCATAGTCCATTCCTTCCCAGAAGGCTTGTCTGCCCCAGTGATTTACCTCAACTTCAAACTTGCAATCTTGGTTAACTAAGATGGACTTGGAGGATTTGCCTGACTGATTTATATAAGTACTTGATGATTCTGTTTTTCTTGACCCCTAAAAGACTTAAAATCATGTGATTGAGATGTAGCCTCCTTCTTCAAAAAGCTAACCTTGGATTTGACATGGAAATGTCTCGATGAGAAAATGTCTGAGTCAAGCAAAATCTGTCATGTTCAATCTGTCCTTCCAGGGATCCAGAGGCACAAACTGGGAAGTTAATTACCTGGCAGAAATGATAGAAAGGAAAGGCCTCTTGTCCTTGGCAGACGCTTCTGTGGTTTTGACTCCATTGTCAATGATCATGCCAGCCTAGGGAGGAAAGAAATTTGGGGCATATTATATAAACTTTGGTATATAACACCTCTTCTCAACAAATGAAATTCCTCTTTCAATAAGTTTTACCATCATAATCAAGTACTTAATCAAAGATTTCCAAGAAAGATGTAGGACATGACAATGATCTAAGACAATTCCAAAAGACTCATGATAAAAAATTCTATCTACATCCAGAGAAAGAACTATGAAATCTGAAGGCAGGTTGAAGCATTCTATTTTCTCTTTTTTTCTTGTTTTTCATTTTTTCTTTTTCATGATTTTTTCCTTTTGTTCTAATTCTTTTTTTTACCACATGACTAATGTAGAAATATGTTTAATATGATCATACATGTATAACCCATATCAGATTGCATGCTATCTTGGAGAGGAGGGGATTTGGGGACTCAAAATCTTATGAATGTGGAAAAGTAAATAAAAATTTTTAAAAAGATGTAGAATATAAGAAGATCTGAGAACTATGAGTGCAGAAATATGGAAAAGGAGAAGGAACACAGGATTAACTCTCCATCCAGACCCTGATGTTAACTAGCCAAAGATCTCTAAGACTTGCTTCCTCAAATATAAAATGAAGGGACTAGACTAGGTAATCCCTAAGGTCACTTCCAGTTTTGATTAACCTATAATTGTAGGTACATCGTCTATAGAGATCTAATTAGAATGTCCATATTTCTAAATTTCATTTTATTTTCAGGTCTACATTCTCTGTCATCTCCCCTTTCCAAATTGAGAAAGCAAGAAAAACAAAACTCTTGTTATCTCAAGTGCCAGTTTCTGTCTTCTTTTTGTGGCTCAATTTTAAAAATCACATGGCCTATACCTATTGTATCTCTTGGTTCACTAACCAATCTCTCTTTGATTCCCTTACAATCTGTCTTCTTCCCACACAACTTTCCTGGAATTGTTCTCTACAAGGTCACAAATGATCTTCTAACCACCAGATCTGATGGCTTTATATTTAATCTTTATCCTCTAAAACTTCTCTAGAGCATCAGGTACTTAGTGCCACCTCATCCTTCTTGAGAATATTTTTTCTTGACTTCTATGACTTTTCCCTTTCTCTCAAGTCCCACCACCTCCAGGGGGACCCTGCCCCCTTGCTTTCCTCTTGTTTCCTTCCCATATCCATTATTCCAAGTGCCATTGGTTGATCTGGGTGGTGCCACTTTTCCTTTATTTCACCCCCTTTCTCAGCTTGGTGGCAAGAACTACCACTAGCAGGGGCACTTCTCCCTTTTTTGTCCAGAACCCATTCGGTTCACTTGGTTGATCTTACAATTTGGTTGAAATGGGAAGCACCAATTCTATTCCTTTTGGTGAGATGACGCTCCACCAAATATTAACATCTTCCCTGCCACTGCACCCTAAACTCCTCTGGGCCTTACCATCTGTCCTGCATCTATGCCATCTAGACACTTAGGCACTCTCATCTGGCCTAATGATGAAACCTAAAGACCCATGGTTTTGCCATTAGCTTTTACATTACTCCTTTCATTGCTATTTCCACTGCCACAATCCTAATTCATACTCTAATTCATTACCTCATAGGTAATCAACAATAGCTTCCCAATTGATCTTTCTGCCTCAAATCTCTCCTCTCTCCACTGTGTCCTATACCTTGACACCAGATGAATCTTTCTGGGTTTTTTTTGCTAGATTTTAATTGGCATTCCTGCCCAATGATACTAGCTAACTTAGTGGGTCCCCTTTGCCAACAGAATTTAGTACAAATGACATTCAAAGTCCTCTATAAGCTAACCCCAGTTTACCTTTCTAGCCGTATCTCTTACAAATCTCCTATACTAAATTCATTCTTGAGCCAAACTGTTCTATTCAATGTCCTTTCCTAAAATCAATCAGCACATATCCATTAAGTACATAGAATGTGTGAGAAGTTGTATTACGTGCTGAGAACGCAAGTGAAAAAAAAATCAAAACAGTTCCTAACCTCAAGTAATTTATATTTATTACTGTTACCATTTAATTCTATCCATCTCCTAGGGTCTTATTCAAATGCTTCATTCTATGAAGCTTCCATTAATTTCTCTAACCAGAAGTAATTTCTCCCTTTTCTGAACCCCTACATTACTTTGCTTATACCACCAATATGGATGGACCTTAAATGCTTTATTTGTATCTTGTATCATACTATCTCCTATGTGACTATTATCTCAAGGAAGGCATAGACCACACCTTAAACATCTTTGTGTTCTACACTATGCCTTACACATAGTAGGCACTTAATACATTCATGTGAAATTAACTAGTGAATGATTATTTTTATAATTTAAAAATTACATTAAACTTAAAGCAACTTTTAAAATTATTAGATCACAAAATTATTATCTGGCCAAAATATGTACTTGGCCCTTCCCATATTTCCAGCATCTCATTCTCCCTTCCCTGTAAAGAGGGGAATAATGGGATGCTGGGACAAGAGGAAAAATTTTTTTAGATCTATACTTATATTAATCTGCAGAAAACACATACACACACAGAATTTCTCTAACAAATCTTCCCTCTGAAAAATACCAAAAATCCATATTAAATAATGACCCAGATGTTTCTAAGTATTACCATTTCTTGTTATATTGACAAACATCTGGCTGGCTGACCATTTTGGTTTCCATCCAGCTATTTAGACTTCACAGTTTATAGATTCTTATGAAACCAAAACAGACAAGGAGAGAAGAAAAAGATATATGTCCAATTTTGTTTTAGTTCACTCCCTTTATGGCTAAGGGATATAGACCAGCGCTTATTTCCATGGATGGCTTACAATATTCATCCCCACCAAATGAATCATGAAAAGGATCTCAAGACATTACTATTCCACAGAAGGAGAGGTGAGTCTCGTGCTAGCAAAAAGAAACGACAAGCATCTTTTTCCTCATTTGCTTTCTACCCAAATGTGGAGCCTGGGATCAGCAGTTTTAAGTCCATAATTTTAAATCTGTTTTATTCAAGAATAGCTAAAAAACTCTAGTGAGGGAATCGTGGCAAACTGGGACATCTCCAAAAAGGTCACCTTATTTTCATATACATATTCAGGAAATAGAATTGTCACTATCTATGGAAGAAAAAAAATGACTAGAATATCTCCTAAGTGGGTGAAGAAAAGCAAGAGTTGATGTGATTCGTTTAGCTGGGACAAGAATTTCTACTTCATTGAAAACTTACCCTATAGTTAGAATGAGCTCGGTTGTTATAAAATTTCCCCAGTGGAATATGTTCTGAGTAGCCTGGGGAATACATTCCTTCTGAGGGACCTGTAGGTACGTGGTGAAAAATAAACCAAAATCCAGTCTCCTGTTGGGGGAAGAAGAAGGAGTAAAAGAAAAAATCCATATAAATGGTAGTTTCTAGGTCTATTAAATCAAATCAGGCAAAGAATAGTAAAGAATGTTGAGCCAAGTGCAATGTATTTAAATTGCTCACACATACCCATATCCTCCCATCACAAACACACTTTCAGTTTTCTTTCTGGAGAGAAATACTAAAGTTTCTTGAAGCAGGTATAACTTTCAGAGCCATCAAATCAATTAAACAGATCCATGGCTAACAACTTTTTGTATCCAAAGCAAGTAGCATTAGTATATGTCCTCAAACACAGCTGGGGAGCCTGTCTTATGCTATAAGAGTGTGGATGTGGTCCCTAAGCCAGTGAAGAATTCAGTGGGAGAGTGACATCAGTAGTTTCTGATTTTAATGTATTATTCTCACTAACTTGATGCAAAACTCATCTGTTTTTAGCTTCTGAAGGGCTGCAAGTGTTTTTAACCATTATCTAAATTCAGCACTATAAGTCAACTACTGTAGTTATGGCTTTGAATTTAAAGCATCCTAGGCTTACCATTTCTAGGGATATTGTTCTAATTTCTATAGACTCTGGGGGATACCTATTGCTTGAACTGAGTCAATGCAGTCCTGGTCTGGAAACCTTCCTGAGAGGAATGGTGCATGGATTTACAGCAGTGAGTGAGAAAACAGTTGACTAAACTTCAATCTTCTGAGATGTCTATGTCTCCAAAGAAGTGATCAACTCTAACTATCCTTAATCGTTTTTTTTTCCAGAGAAAAGGCTTTTATACTCACCTCAGAACCTGCCGCAGCACAATTCACAAGGTTGTTGTTGGGATTTGCCATCCAGAAGGTGGACACAGCACTATAAACATGAAAGAAGAGATTCAGTTTGCATACTGGAATGATAGTGAGCATTTCTATAGGCTATAAGAGCCTCTTAGAGAAATAACCACATGTGGGAAAAGCACCACATCTCTGGCTGAAAACTGTTCATTTTCACTCAAATACATTTTCATGTAAGAATTTAAAATATTTAGAAGGAAAAAGAACCTAGACTTTTACAGAAAGAATTCATTTGTGGTAGAGGTCCCTGAATGTTTAGGCAACTGTCTAGAGACTAGTAAAGTCTATAAAACAAAACGAAATGAAATCATTCTGTCAAATAATAGGAATCCATAGGAAGAGAGGAAAATGTTAGCCCTCATAAGGTAGGAAACTTTCTTCTGATTGCAAAGAGACCATTAGGGGATTCTCTAGAAAGCTGGGGATATCAAGTAGCATTCTGTCTCTTCCAACTTGTGAATGTGTGGGAAGTGATGATCTTTTCCCTGCTAAAAGAAAGCTATATGGAATACGGGAAAATCCTAGCAAAACAGAAAAATAAACATGTTCTTCTTGAGCAGAGAAGATGCATGATTAGGCAGAATGAGTAAGGATTGATGGGGCAAATTAACACTCTCTGTGAAAAGCCATAATCAAGTCGTTTGGGGTATATTATGCCCTTTGAGGCAATGAAATCCTAACAGGCTGAAACCAGAGAGCTAGGGTTTAGGATAAGCCTGAGAAGGTTCATGATGCAAACAAAAGATTCAGGATGACTTTTATATTTAGTCTTATTTGAGAAATATTATGCCACAGTATTGACAATTTTAGTATTTCCTTCATTACAAAAATGAATTCACCTAAATATTTTAAGAGAATAAAAGCAAGAGAAAGCTGAACTTTTTTTTGGCTTAAGTAATAGGCCAAATATATAATTAAAGCAATTAAATACAGAGACATTTTCACACTAGCAAGGAGCTTTAGAGAAGGACTCTGGAACTGGCTATGGTTGCTATGGAAATGAGAGTAAGCTTTATCTTGATTGCTGGATAGCAATGCTGAGGGATGGGGGGGGGGTGTAATTCTGAATGGAAGCCAGCCCTATTTTATTTTTTATTGAGACCTGAAGTTTAAAGTGGAAAGTAACCTTTAAGATTACCTTAGTCTAATCCCTCATATTTTACAGTTGAGGAAATTGAGGTCCAGAGATGATAAATTTCTTACTCAAGAAAAACAAAAATACCCTAGTAAATCTGAAATGTGGCCATTAATTCCCTGAGGGTAAGCCAGAAGATTTTAAATTACACATTGATTTTGGGAATTAATTTGCTTTCTTTTGCCTCTGCTGCAAACAGTGTAAATAACAATGACATACTTTCCCCCACTTTTCTCCTTATTCTCCCCCCCGCCCACCCCTATGTAGCACAACAGCATTGCTTTATTATAGTGGGAAAATGTTTCTAGGTTCTGAAAGGTTCTGCCAGGAAAGCTATAAAAAAAGTGTCTGTCACCCAACTTATCCATAAATGTTGAGCCATTCGTTACCAGAAGACTATTCACTAGGCAATGACCTTTGGGGAGAGGGATGGGGTCAGCTGCTCATAAAACAATCCACTAAGGCATAGATGGTTTATGATCTTTGTCAGTGAGGGAAATGTTCACCATTGACAAAATCCCAGATCTTCTGAAGTATCAGTGATATCACTTGACATTGCTCTAGTTTTCCCAAAAGTAGTTTTTAAATCCTTTTCAGTAGGGCAGTGTTGTATGGTGGACAGATGATCAGCATCAGAATTAGGAGTACCCAAGCCCTGCTTCTTTAATGAACACTAGTTGTGTGACCAAGAGTAAGTCCCTAAGCCTCTCCATGCCCAAGACAATTAATTCTCTAAGGCTATAAATTACAAATAAATCGCTAATCTGCATTTGTAGACATTTTCACACCTGGGATTCCCTTTATGGAAGAACTCACAGGACTGGACCAAAAAAAAAAAGATTATTAACTTTCACAATCCTGTTTGAAGATTATTTCTTTTTTTTTTTCTGTATTTTATAGGTAGGGTAGACAAGTCACATATATAGCTGAAGTCATACCACAAGTCAGAGACTTAAAGTTGGAAACAGAACTAAATGAATCCTCATGGCCCTCAGTAGTAGAGTTCATTACTGTCTACTAAATCTTGTTGACTTCTTTTGACTTGTCTCTATCACCGAAGAGGTTTGTCATCTCTATCTTCTTAAGAAAAGAGGGCTTCCGGGCTGATGACTAGGGTCAAGGGTCTAAGTCAGGAGCTATCAAGGATGGAATAGACCCGTTTCCCTAATTTATTCTATAATTGTCTACATCTCATCATTGGTAAAGATCTTCATTCTTAATTTTTTGGGTGGGGAAGGGACATTACTTATGAATCAAACTTCTCTAACTACTCACATTTCCCTCACAGAGAAAGTAAAGTTTGAAATAGAAAAGTAAAATCATGGAAAGAGTTGATGGCTTAGACAAGCCGATCCTTACAGGTCCTTTCACTCATGGCATTACAATGCCTCTTATTAACACAGAATATAAAGAGGAGAGTGGAAAGAGAAGGAGCTTCGGAGTCAGAAGAAGACAAAGATTTCAATCTTTGTTTGGGCACCTATTTCCTTTATGAGCTAGAGCAAACTGCTTCACTTTTCTTGATCTTAATGACTTAATGACTTTTAAGAGAGGTTTGGACCAGGAAACTTCTAAGGCAGGGGTGGGAAAACTGTGGCGTTGAGGTCACATGACTCTCTAAGCCCTCAAGTGCAGCCCTTTGACTGGATTCAAACTTCAAGGGCCACACTTGAGACCTAGAGGGCCACATGTGGCCACAGGTTCCCCATCCCCGCTTTAAGGTTTCTTCTGTCTCTAAAATACCATGACCTATAATTTTCATTGAGAAGCAACTATTTTTTTCCATTTGCCTATCAGACAATTCTGTGAAGGAAGTGACTAAGAATCAAGGACACTTAAGAGAATGATTTCATGCTTTCTTGAAGAATCTTGGGAAAAATTTTAGCATTATCCCATTCTTTCTATACTTTTTTGTGGTGGTCAGAACAGAAATGATCTTCCTTTTCTTTAAACTTTGCCCTGAATAAGTCTTGAGCATTTGTTTCTGGCCCACTGCAGGGAGAATGTCCAGCCCTGACAAGTGCCTCTACAATTGTGTCAAAAGAACTCATGTAATTTACTTCTTTCCAAACTGACCAATGAGACATGTGGACAGATTTGGATACAATCTGGAAGCATCAATTCTACCATCTGGTGCTGGTCTCTGCATGTTAATGGTGAGGAGCATTTTCATCCAGAATCATTGCTTTGCTTTTGAACTTCCCTGACAGATGGCAGGAGGTGACACTACAAAATCATTGGCAGAAATTTCTCAAAATGTGTCCAAATCACTCACCATCTTAGTAATCCACTACACCCATGACGATAGCCAGTAATTTCTTGATGTCAGTGATGTTTGGCTGTTACAAGGTTATCCAAACCTTGTTATACCATACACCCACCAATTCTTTTTGAACTATGTGTTGTGAGTCTTTGAATTAGAGAAATAATAAGTCAGATTCTCCCAGGATATGTTTTTTCATGAAAGGAAGTTAAGAATGGTTGAGAAATTGCATAACTTGTCTATGCCAGTAGGGGCCTTACTGTTTCAGTGGTTCCTCTGATAAACTTGGAAGGTGACTTGGAAATTATAGTCATATATGTGCTTTGTTCCATATCATTTATTTGCTCAACTTTTGAGGCCAGATTCTCTCAGAGCAATCATAAAGAGACAGTAGGGATAATTTAGAATCAAAAGACCATGTAGTCCAAACCCCTAATTTTACAAATGAGGAAAATAATGGCCAGAGATGTATCTTGCCTAAGGTCACATAGGCAGTAAGTAGCAAGTTGGGATTCAAACTCAGTTCCTCAGACTCCAATGTGCTCTGACTACTGCATCGAGTTGCTTTCTTATACCATGTTTCCTCCAAAAGCATAGCTTCTTTGGAAGTAAACTGGGTTCAGAGGGTTCTCCAAGTTCCCTTGCCATCCTCCTCATGTTATTAACATAATTTCAGGGAGAAGATCATGTCTTAAGAAACACTGGCTCTGACATTAGAGAGATGATCACATGAATAGTTCATAGAAAGCCATTGCAATTAACTTTTATTTGGAAAGCCACACTGAGGTTTAGGCCAAAAACAGATTAAATACAGCTATGAAAAGGAGTGTCATGCTCAATCCCGCTGCTTGCTTTGCAAAAATTAATACTGGCATAAAAGATCCAATGGACCCTCAACATTTGGAATTACAACTATAAAAATGCATAATAGCATTTTGGATCTGGACAGGAAGTCTTGGTACATTATGGAATCCAGGAAAGTCAGTTCTGAGCTGGGAAGAGTCATTTGATTTAGAACAAAACGTTAAACACACAAGAAGTGCTTGATAAATACTTGTTGAATGGGTCACCTTTTATATCTTTATTGTACTCTCTCTCAAGATGTCCCAAGAAAAATCAGAAGATAATATCATAGTTGGTGGTGGCTTTTATAATTGAATGGATTCATAAATTTTGGGTATTTCAGATGCTTAAAGTGTCAACCTTTTGGTTTAGGCTGAACTGGTCAAGTCTGATATTAAACTAAATGTGGACTTGATAACACTGAATGAATTCAGGACTTTCATAACTGGAAGGCACCTTCAAGGTTATTTTAGTTCATCTTCCTCATTACATAGATGGGGAAACTGAAGCTCAAAGGGATGAGTAACTAAGTCACACAGCTAGATGATGTTTAATAAATCTTAGGGGGTTGATTGAGTGGGTATTTAAACCTGGTTTTCCTGACTTAAAAGTCACTACCCTTTCCAATCCACCATTAATTCTAATGAATTTTACCATAATTCTGAAGAGAAGTGACATAGTGCTGTGGTTTAGAATTAAATCACATGGTAGAAACTCTCTGTCCTATTTCCTCTCCTGCCACCAGCTTCCCATGTGACTTTGGACTTCAGTCTCTAAATGTGCTATTTATTGTACATTTTACAAGCAGCAAAGAAAAGCAAACAAAATCCCAAAATTTTAATGTCAACTTCAGTCTGTGAGTCATAACATCTAATTATACAAACGTGAAATTACATGTTGTCTAATATGACACGAATGAATAAAGGAATTAATGAAACATTTATTAAGCACTTAATGTGTGCAAAGAAATAGAAAAGAAAGACAGTCTGTGCTCTCAAGGATCTCGCATTCTAATGGGGGAGAAAGCATGGGAAAGGTTTCTGTTGCAAGTCAGATAGAAAAGCCCTGTGGTGCTTACAGTGCAATGGCAAAGCAGAAGAATGCCATCAAATGATAAAAATTGTATCACGTTGGATATGTTGGAAGAATCATAGAAAATGAACACAGGTTCTTTGCTACATAATCTCAGAAATTTCTTTCACATTCATAGCCCTAGTACTTCAAGTTCTATTACCTTTATGAAGGCTATATACAAAAGAAAATGGACAATGGCTTTGGGCCTAATTGTGTTGTTATTTTGGTTAAATATGCATTTAGGATTCTGATAGATTCAGTCACTATGCCTACAAATATTTGCTTCAAACTATACAGATTTGCTTATACCTCTTAAGAGGGCAATCGTGGTGGCCAGTGTGACCTCCCAGAAGTCATGTCCCTTACATTGTTTCAAGCCTGAGGTTTAAGTCAGCATTGTAGATGCCAAAAGCTCTGAGGCATAGGGTCTTACTTGCAATCCTGCCTGGGTTTGGGGATGTATCCAGGGTAGGAATCCTCTGTAATCATCCTGCACATTCTGCTGTCCCTATCAGAGGGGAGGAGGGTTCCGGACTTGACCAGCAGTCCAAGGCAGTGATCGAAGGTATTCCGTTCTTCAGGTCCATCTTCAGTAAAGAAGCAGTGGCCCAGGGAGTCATACCCCACAACATCCTTAACCTTTAGAAATAAAAAAAGGCAACATTTCATCTAGTATGCTTAGTCAAAAAACTCTTTGAGATTTTAATATTGTCATTAAGTGATTAAAAAAGACACAACACCTTGGCATCAACCAAGGCAAAGTATCTATCTGCAAGAAGACAGCAAAATGGCTCAGTTCTGTTCTGGAATTTAGAGTATGATGCTTTGTTCTGGATACCATGATTTTTGGAAGCTAGATATAGCATCCAAAGGAGGGCAGACAGGATGATAAAGAGTGTTTAGCCCATGATATATAAGGATTGGTTAATAGTATTAGGAATGTTTGGCCTGCAGAAGATTTGGGAGATAGGGGGGGGCATGATCATTGTCTTCAAGTACTTAAATGGTTGTCAGTTGGAACAGGAATAATAATTCTTCCTTTTGGTCCCAGAGCACAGAATCTGGAGAAGTTGTAAAGAAGCAAATTTAGACTTCATAATAATTATAGTGGAAAGTGGAAAGATCTTCTTCAAGAGGTAGGGAGAACCCCTCCATGAAAATCTTCAAATAAAGTCTGGATGAGTGCTTGGGCTATAGTGCTACAATGGGGACTCTTCTGTAGGTATGAGTTAGAGTAGGTGTCTACTGAGGTCCCTTCTAAGTCATCTAAAACTGTAATATTTTTCTACTAATCAATACATTTAAATTCCCATAAAGCTAACTTCACTAGAGCCTAAGTAGCTCTAGTGGTAAATACATCTGTTACCCATTATAACCAAGCAACTACAACTGGTCCGTTGTTGATCTGCCATGTCAAATAAATTGCAGATGGAAGCTTGTGAACATGGCACCTGGCAGATGGTCTTCCCTCTCTCCACTCCATCCTCTGCTCCCATTGGATCTCTGTTGCTTATGCTTTTGATTGGATTTCACGCTACTTGACTAAAAGGTGAGTCACAGTGCAGCAAGCTAACCAAAAGATGCCGATGAATGTTGCCTAGTTTCTGTCTGCAAGGGAAAGAATCTAGCCACGTGGTTTCCTATCTGTGGTTGAGGAGCAGTGTAAGCTCATGTCCACTGTGTGCCTTTTCTGATGATGTTCCTTCTTTTTGGTTTTACCTCTCAAAATTCCGGTCAAGCTCCCATCTTAAATGAGATACTACTTGTAAAGTGCCTAGCACGTCTGGCACATAGGAGGTCCTATATATATAAATGCTTATCTCTCCCTTGCTCCCATCTCCCTTCCTTTACAAAGGTTGCCTTGACTTCCCTAGTCAGATATAACTTTTCCTTTTTCTATAGACTCACCACATTTTAAACTCCTTTTCAGCTCTTATCTCATTGCATATTGTATGATTTTTTTGCATATTTCTTACTTCCCCAGGGACACTATCAGCTAAATGAGAGTAAGGAAGGTATCTTATCTACCTTTATAGCCTTCATAGAGCAGAGAACTTGTGAGTATAAAACAAAGATGGATGATGCAGGGCCTGGCACACAGTAAACACTAAATAAATGCTTTTCCACTCATTCCATCTCTTTCTCTAGGAGGTTTAAATTTAATTCTATTTTGAAACTGGTGAAAATCGTTGAAGGAATGGTCATTTCTTTGTTTTTTCTCTATTCCCCCTTTGTAGCAGATAAAGAAAAAGACAGAAAAATAATCTTTTCTTTTTGATACCTTAAAAACTGTTCAAAATTGGGTATTTTTGGGGTGGCTAGGTGGTGCAGTAAATAGAACATGGCCCTGGAGTCAGGAGAACCTGAGTTCAAATCCAGCCTCAGACACTTAACACTTACTAGCTGTGTGACCTTGGGCAAGTCACTTAACCCTAACTGCCCTCCAAAAAGCAAAAAAAAGGGTATTTTTACATGTAGGGGTGTGCTGGTACCACTTTTAAGTTACCTATATTATTTATGTGTTTTTAATTCTAGATAGTCAACAAAATAATAAATCAAGTCCTGATTTGTACTGATGATCTAAATGCTCATACTGAAAATTTAACAGTTGACTTTCCTGACTTGGTTCTCCAAAATTATAGGTAATCAGATTAAAATGTAACTGGAAAATGTTTAACAAAATAAATTAAAATACAATACAACATAGATAATGATAGTTTATGGTTTTCCAAGTCAATATGCAACACAGGAAGGACAGCTCAACCCCTTCAATTTCCCCAGAAAGGTGAAGAGAATTCATTCACGATTACAAAGTTAGTAATGATGAAGAAATTAATATAAGTGCTATTGAGAGAAAAGCCAGGAAACAGAAAGGCTGAAGAAAAATGCTGAAGCAGCTCAGACGATGACTATATTCTGGAGGCTTAGAGTGGTATGTAAAAATTGAGAACAGTGAAAGTCCTTGTGGAGAGCAGAGTGAGCAGGGTTTAGAAAAGTATCTCAGCTGCTAGACTCATTTGGTTATTGTGATTCACAAAGAGGATGCTATGATCTAAGATCCAGGGCCTCTCAGAGACCATAGGAGAAAGAAAATTCTTCCTACTAGTTAGACAGAAGAGCATAAAATTAAACTAAAGACATTGTTAGTAGAAAAGTCATGTGTACCCAGTAGGGCTGGGGAGATGAGGAGCCTAATAGAGTCAAAATTTGGTTTAATAGTAATAGTCTTCATTTGAGATGATGTCAATAATTCTTGATTGTAATTCAGAGGAAATGTCTACAGGCTTTTGTCACTCTAGGTCCTAGAGAAAAGCTAAGAAGGACAGCTTGATTTGTGATCAGACTAAAATCTTTAGTACTGCGTCCAGGTCTTTAGCTCACTGTCTCGCACATAGGTGTTTATACAATGCTTGTTGACTGACAGGCTGAAGGGAATACTTGTTCATAGAAGTCAGATCATAGATTTAGAGCTTATGAGATCTCAGTGGTTATTGAATCTAACCTCTTTATTTTACTGATGAGGGAAACAAGACTCAGAAGGAGGTGATTTGCCAAAAATCACAGGTAGTGACTGACAGAACTAGCATTTGAACCCAGGTCCACTGAGTCCCCAAACCAGCACTCTTTCCATACTGCTTTTGAGCTTCCTTCTTACTCTCCAGTCTGCATTTCTGCAGTAGATAGAACTCTGACCTAGAAATCCACAGAAATAAGTTCCAATTTCTTCCTTAACATTCCCCAAGAAAGACAAGTCTTTTCATTTGCCGGAATGTGAGTTCTCAATTCTGAAAAAATGAGGCAGGTTGTATCCCTAAGATTCCTTCTCCTTATTTCTGTCAGCTGACCCAATAGCTCCTAATTATATTTCTGTTGCAAGGCATAATCATTTGTTTTAATATACATTCTCTTGATTAATTTCATCAATAACCAGAAGGAAATGAAAATATATTTTACGTCTCAGAGGAAACAACAGGGCATAATGAAAAGAGTTCTGGATTTGGAGTCAAAGGACTTGAGTTCAAATCTTGGGTCCATTACATAATCCTTATGTGATCTTGGATAAGTCACATAACTTCTGGGGGGGGGGAGTCTTAGCTCTTCATTTATAAAATGAAAGAATTAGACTTACTATGGATTTGAATCTGCTCTTGTATTTTACTGTAAAGACACAATAGCCAGGGGCTTTCTAGTGCTGATCCTTAAACCCTTAAGCTAACAAATGTTTATTCTTTCCAATGGGAAGCATAAACAGAATTCTGATTCATGAATTTACTCATTGTTTCCCCATTGAGAGGGATGTTGGCCTTAAAGAATAACTAGGAGAATAAGTACATTTGGAAACAAATTTCTAATTCAAACCAAGAAAGTTGTCTGGGAAAGCTGGCTTTTTCCAACGTTTGTGCTCCCAAGCTTGGTTGCAGAGAAAGTCTCACATGAAAAGAACAACACTGTTTCTTATTAGTATGCTATTGTCCATTTGAGAATTACTTCAATTCCAGTTCCTGGCATGTAGGTAGGAAAAAAGACTTACACAAGCCTGGTGGAATGCGCTATATACTTTAATATCAGAGTAGAGTATATTGTACAGGAGACCTGAATCGATTTCTTGACTACTTTCAACATAGGAGGGAGTTTTCAAAATGGTGATGTTCTTAAATAAGAAGTACAAACTCAAAGGAAAAATACTAAGTGTAAAATGGGGCAGATGATTCCAATTCCTAAGGCAACTTTCCACAATTTAGAACTCTGCTGTTAATGGAGCCCTCACTCGTCCCAAAGGGTAAGGCACCAGACAGAGAAAACTTTAGAACTCTTCACAGGGTGTGGTTGCTGGTTATTTACTATTGGGAAACAACACCAAAACAGCATTCTCTTTTCATCAGCCCCATCATTCTGTCTGTATTTCATTGCTGCTGTTTTGGCTGAAGGAGCTGGTTTCTTGTGGCATATCAAAGTTATGGTACTGTAAGTTGAGTTTTACTAAGAAGTGCCATAAGGGTCTACAGTTTCCAAATATAAGCCCATGGCTTTTTTTTTTTGGTGCTCAGAAAATGCCAAACACTGAGTATTTTAATTGGCATGAATCCTGTGTGGAAGTCAGGAAGATTTCCTGAGGATAGGCTAAAATCATCATTTCTTCTGGGCTATACTCACACATAAGTGAATCTATGCTTGCACTATCCGCAATGCCCCTGAAAGATGGCATCCTGTTATTCAGGATATTTCTGTCTCATAAACCACTTTCTAGCCACTATGCCATGATGCTTCTCCATTTTAAAGAAAAATATTATTCATTTAAAACACATCTTAAGGTAATAGAATAGAATTTTAAAATAGAGGTAGGATCATTTAATTCTAAAAACAGCAGTAAATTGGAAAAAGAATTAAGCAAAAGATAAAATATTTTGTTACTAGTATACTTGTAGGCCTTGAGTCTTTCTCTAGCTGATCATCCCTTTTTGGCTTCATTTGACTCTTTAGCGACGCTGAATTCAATGATGGATTATTATTATTACTTCATTTTTTTTTTACTGTGCTTTCACTAGCAACCTAGAATTGTTTACCCTTTAACTTTGTCATAGCTGTCAGTTTGCAACCCTAAATAATTTCCACTATCCTTCTTTTCTGCTCTACTTCTGGGTCTCTGAGAGTTGGCAAAGAAACTCACAAAATCCTACTGATGAAGGACATTACAAAGTTACATGAAATGTAATTTTGATTGGTCCTTTACTGCTATTTAGCAATTCTTCTTATTGATTTCTTATTCAATCCCTACAGCATTCCACAAGACAACTGTTTCAAATCTTTTCCACTATCCTTAATACTTCAGATCTCCTTTACTCCCAAGAAATGTCCTTGCATAATACTTTATTGAAGATATCAAGCCCATTCCACATAAGCACCATCAATTCTGCCCCTCAAAACTTATTTTTTTACCCATACTACATCTTCTCTCTTCTAACTCAGATGCAAAAGTGTCTCTCTTAATTTCATAGACTAATCTGTGGCATTGATCTCATTCCTTTCTATATCTTCAAGGACCTTATTTCATCAATCATACTCTCTTGTAACTTCATTCTCTATATCCCCAATGCTCATCCCCTGTCCATTTTTCATTAAAAAAAAAACAGCACTCCCCCCATTGTTATGTCTAAAGTTTAAAAACAAACCCTTAGAGTAATGCCAGAACACATATCATATCAGAAATACAGGCAAAGCTGACTGAAATTCCTTCTCATTATAGCCTTTACTGAAATGTTGATCCAGGACTGAAACTATCAGTTTTGGTACTTGGGGCAAGCAGTATGAAATATGGTCTCAAATCAACTTTTAAAGATAAATTCAGTTGAGGATTGAGAGATACTCTCACCTTGTGGATAAATAGAAAACCACAAGGAGTCATTCCAATGGCAGAGACCCCAGGACATGAGGCTGCTTTTGGTGAAATAAATGGAAAAGGGAGAAGGTGGGGGCAGGCTAGGGAGAAATTCATGTGGGATGGAGTAAATGGGAAAGGCTTCCTTTTAAAACTAACAGCTTCTTATTTTAACTTTTTTTGCACTTAATAGTATTTTATTTTTTCCAATTACATGTAAAGATAGTTTTCAACATTAATTTTTGTGAGATTTTGAGTTCCAAATTTTTCTTCCTCCCTCTCTACGTTCCTCCCCTCCCCAAGACAGCAAACAATCTGATAAAAGTTATACATGTACTACCATGTTAATCATATTTCCACATTAGTCATGTTGTGAAAGAATCAGAAAAAAAGGGGAAAATCATAAGAAAGAAAAAACAGAAACCAAAAAAAGTGAAAGTAGTATGTTTCGATTTGCATTCAGACTCCATAGTTCTTTCTCTGGATGTGGATAGCATTTTCTATATTTGGAATTGTCTTGGATTGTTGAATTGCTGAGAAGAGTAAATTATCATAGTTGATTATTGCACAATGTTGCCATTTAACTTTATTTCTGCTAAGTGTTAAGCTTAACTTTTTTTCTATGATGGTCAAGTGACTTGTCCTAGGTCACAAAAGGTATGGTTCTAAGGCAGAATGTGAACTCAGGTCTTCCTGATTCCATGTCTATATTGCTTTCTACCTCATTACCTATGTGAACAACCCATGCCACCAAAAGGCATGAAAGTGAATTAGCATAATCAAATATATGGTCTATTAACAGCCCTTTCTCTTTAAAAAATTCTGATAATGCCACTTAACTGCTTAATTCAGTGTTATTTGCTACCTTTGTGTTGAACTACCCAGGTACACTTAGCTTTGGCATGACCATTATAATCCTTAACCATGGTTAAAGTTATCCTCCCCCCCACCCCCAGATACTATTCCATTACTATCTTCCATTTGGGTGACCCTGAGCATTTGACTCGCTATAGCCTGAATGTTGTTCTCTTCCTCATAAGCTATTTGATTTAAGTTTTGTGAAATGTCTTTTTTCTTCTACTAGATCAATAGGATCAAAGAATCAGAAAGTGATCCTTGTTGGCACTCATGGCTAAGTACTATAAAAAGATATGGCAAACTTCTAAAAAGATCAGCCTATACCCAATGACTCTCTTCCTCACAGCTCACTCACCTCTCAACTGCTAGCAATCTGGTTTCTGCTCTTAGAACTTACTAAAATTGGAAGGCTACCCACCAGTCACTTCCTAATCATCAAATTCAATAGATTTTTGTCAGTTGGAATTTTTCTTAATTTCCTTGCAGCATTTGATATTATTGACCACCCCATATGTGGAATGTCTTATAGACTTCCAATTCTCTCCCTATCTCCTCTTGTTGAAATCCATCCTTTTCTTTAAGGCCCAGCTCAAATGCCACCTTTTGTGATTCATGCCACCCCTACCCAACAGAAAACTATCTCTCCCTTTTTTGACTTATCCAAGCACTCAATTCCTATATCTCTTATGCTCTTATTTTTTTTCAAGTAATGAATTATGAATTCAACAATAAGATCAAGAAGCAAGTGTGACATTTACAACTAACTTTTGTGAGTAACCTTGAACCTACATCTTGTGCACTTTGGGAATTCTATTTATTGTGTAGATCTATTAGAGTGTATGCCCCTTGGGGGCAAGCACTATATTTCATTTTGTTATCCCTAGCACCTAGTACAGGACCCTGCACTTAGTAGGCTCTTAATTATTATGGCAGAGAAGTTCATTGTGGTATTGCTACAAAGGAAAACATTCTCATAATAAGCCTAAAGATTATGGCAGTTGGTATCGTTATATCTCAGTTCCCTATCAGACAAGCAGATGCTAATAGACAGGATTTCTGCCTGATTTCCTTTGCAATGTGACCAGCAGTTGGTTCTGCCACAGTGGCGCTCCCTGAGAGATCCCAGCACAGGGAAAAATGGCATTTCACAGCACTCAACTCAAACAAGGCTCCAGCTTATGCTGGGAAACAGAATATCCAGACAAGAGTAAATTAGATACTGAGGGACACCAGGGACATGTCAGCACTTACCAATTTAAGTGGCTGAATGGTCTTTGGTATAAGATGGCAATCAGCAATGTCTGATTTCAACTTGAGTTTGGCCAATGACTTTTTTTTCAAGTCTGTAATTAATCATCACCTCTCTAGGGGCTTAGATTTCCATTCTCTGAACTAAGGGTAGCCTCATCTCTCCCCACCCCCACCCCCCAAGACTATGAAGATTATGTAAGTGCCTGGAAAATAATTAATGCCACACCCATAGTAAAGATTTTTTTAAATAACAGTTGACTTTTATATAGTGCTTTGAGGTTTGCAAGTATTATATGTTTGAATATTTAATCTAGGATCATAGATTTTTAGTCTGAAGGAACCTTATAAGGCCATCTAGTCCAAGCCCCTTATTTTACAAATGAGGATACTGAGGCCAAGAGAAGTTTAGTGACCTTACTGAGGTCATTTGGGGGAGCAAGGAATTTGATCCTAGGTCCTTTGATTCTGCTCTTCCCGATTTCATTATTCTTCCTCATTTTATATCTCATTCTTAGTACTTAACTTTTAATTGGTTGGGAATCAAACATAATAGAGAAGGGACAAGGCAATTATTTCAGTCTGGGTTCCTTTCCCTGAGGAGTGAAGTAGAGCTATGTTGACAGAAATCATCAGAGTGACTGCTATCTGTAAGCACTGAGCACCCAAGAAATAATGCCAACTCAGGCATGCTTTCTTATCTGGCTTACTTCTGATTGGTATATACATAAGTGCTTGGGGTTTTCTTGCTATGGATTGGTGCATTTGTAAAATGTGTCTAAATGGCTTGTTTACTCTGGAGTATAAAAGAATGTGCTCCAGAGGGGGAGGGCAGTGAGTCACTGTCAATTAGTCTGTAGTCCTGGCACAGATGGCCAGTTTCTGGTTAGGCTTTGAGTGTGCTATGGAATGTCGTCAAATCGGGACAAAAATGATCCAAAGTGGCTATGTCACAGTCTGGCCCAAGTCCTCACTGTATTCTTTGCTTTCATATCAAGAGATTTAAATTAGGTTAAGTTCCCTACAATCATGGGCTAGGTCTCTCCTCTGAATCCAGTATGCTGATTGTTACAGAAAAAATGACTCATAGAATCTTTGAATTACGGAATTTTAGAATTGCAAGGGATCTTAGAAAGATGGTAACTGCTTGAGTCCACAGTGATGTCAGCATAGCAGAGCAAGAAGCGTGGTGGGGGTGGGGTGGAACTGGAGGCCTTGGGGATCGTTGTCTTGGTTGGGGAATTTGTATGGAACAAACCTTCATGTCTTGGGTGCCCATTGTTCTCTTCATGACATTATCCTGTCTTATTCTGTGCTGAGTGACCCTTTCACTTTAGACCATTGCTCTGAATTCCTTTGTGTCTCATGTCTGACTGTCTGTGTTTGATCTCTGGCTTGACCCAGCATGGCCTTCCATTTGCCCTCTCAGATCATGACTTGGACCTTCATCCTTAGAGGGGAGGGTTGATCTCTCATGCCCTCTGCATTGCTCCTAATTGCCAGCATGAATCAGTCCTATCTCCACAGAAAGCAGAATTGGATAGCAGTGTTTTAAACACTCCAGTGAGTAAATTCTCCAGCTATCATTTCTTACCAATAAGCCATTGGAGCCATGGACTGTGACACAGCGGGAGAATGTATGGTGGATGGAGAGGTCTTTCACATAAGTTGGTGGGTTATAACCTCCCTTTTCATCCACATCGCCAGCCAAGTGGAAGTGGATTGGATACTGCCCCATGAGCTGCTGACCCATATGTTTCAGTTCAACACCTTCAAGATGAGCTGCCTTAAACCCAGGTCCAAACTGGAAGCAGAAAAGACAGAAGTCAGCAAATACCCTTGAAACATTTGTGATCTATTAAGACATCCAAAAAGAAAAAAAAAAGACCTGGCAGTGGATGAAATTCTAGTCGATGCTTATTGCTATAAGCAGTACCTTTCCCCCTCTCCGAGTCCTCCATCAATCCCCACTCTGGTTTCCCTAGGCTGTGAGAACAGGGACTGACTTTTGTTTTTCTCTGTATCCATAGTGCTCGACACATAATAGGTGCTCAATAAATGCTTGTTAAGTAGATTTGACTTGAACTTGATAATTTTTCCTTTTGTCTCTTTTCTAGAGATCATAGATGCATGCGGAACACAGGTTCTCATACCTGGTCCCAGTAACCAGTGACATTCTGTGAGGAGATGATGACAATTATATGTTAGATAGACTGTATCTCATTCTATTTCATAGCATTGCTGTTATAGCAAGCGCATATATCTTACTTCCTTTACTAGACAATGAACTCCTAGAAGGCAAAAAAATCTTATTTACCTTTGCATCTCTGTCAATGTCCACCTAATCTAATGAACTGTACTATAGGCAGCCAGGTGGTGCAGAAGATAGAGCACAGAGGATAAGGCCTGGAGTCAGGAAGACTTGAGTTTGAATCCAGTCTTAGATGCTTACTAGTTATGTGACCCTGGAAAATTCACTTAACCTCTTTCTGCCTCAGTTTTCTCATTTGTGAATTGGAAATAATAACAGCACAACAGTAGGGTTGTTGTGAGAATTAAAAGAGATGATAATTGTAAAGCACATAGTAAGTGCTATACAAATGTTAGTTATTGTTATGGTCATTTTATTATTATTTTTATTTTTTAAAAATCAGACCTGTGATTTCATTGGTGAAGGCAGATCTCTGTGAAGAAGCTTCCTCTACAAAGGCTTTATCAACAACAAATTAATAATGTAAGCTCTTGGAGGGTCGCTTAGTACATTGAGAGATTAAATGACTCAATTGAAGGTCCCATAGTCAATACTGTAAGAGACTAGACAAGAACCCAGGTCTTCCTGACTTCTAGGCTGACTCTCTATCCATGGTACCACAATGTCACTCCCAATCATATTGGAAATTCCAAAAAATCTGAGTGCAGTTTGAAGTTATTACAAGACATGTACAAAGCAGTATGGGATATGAATAAATAATCAGGGGATGAGGAAAGGCACTGAAGACAATCAGGGATTCCAAGAGTAGAAAGTGAGAAAGAACATTACAAGCAGGAGGGACAGCCTATTCAAAGGCATGGAGGTGGGAGATGAAAGATTGTGTATAGGAAAAATCAGGTAGTCCAGTTTGGCTAAAGAATAACATACATGCAGGGGAGTTCAGTGCATAAAGGTCATTTCAAAACAATGGCACACCCTAATATTCCACCAAAGCTAAGCCAGTTATGATTGGTACTCACATACCTTGATATGCCCGCCAAAGGTATCAAAATCAAAGAAGCTGCAGATCTGGTTTTTATAGGGATAGCATTTTCTCTCTGTCTCTCCCATGATCAGAATGTTCCGGCTCAGAAGTCCCACTTCAGCTCTCATGTCCACACCATCTATTTCTTCTCCAATATGGAGATACATTGGTTTTCCTGTGGAAAGAATGGCCATGCCCAGTTTCATTCATCCAGAGTTACTGGATGGCAAGCTGGCTTCCAGGCTTATCATTCAACTAAAATTAATCTCCCCAAAGTTACTAATGATGTCTTAATTGCCAAATCTGATAAACATTTCTCAATCCTTATCTTTCTCAATCTCTCCTGCAGCCTTGCATCTGACATGCTGACCACTCTTTCCTACTAGACACTCTCTTCTCTCAGGGTGTTCATGACATTCTTCTCACTTGATTGTCCTCCTACCTGTCTGAATGATCCATCTTAGTTTTCTTTACTAGATCATTATCTGTATCATGTCCTCTAACTGTGGGTATACTCCAAAGTTCTGTCCAAGGCCCATGTCAATTCTCTCTCTATCCCCTTTCACTTGTGACCTCATCAGCTCCCACAGTTTAAGCATCATTTCTATAAAGATGACTCCCAAATTTATATCTAGCCATAGGAATTCTTCTAAGTGTCATTCTTCTACAACTGTCTCATATTTCAAAATGGAGGTTCCATAGGTATCTCAAATGCAGCATATCCCAAACATAACTTGTTATCTTTTGCTCCAAACCTACCCGTCTTGAAAATTTCCCTGTTTCTGAGATGGGCACCAACACGCTTATAGAAACCCAAGTTTGCAACCTTGACATTATCCTTGATTTCTCTCCTTTTTTCATCTTGCATATCCAATCAGTTCTCAAATCTTTTTTTTGTACCCACACATCTCTTTTCATCTATCCTTCTCTCTACTCACACATTCACCACCATAATTCAGTCCTTTGTTACCCCCTGATGGACTATTATAATAATCTTCTAATTGGCTTCAAGTCTTTCCCCACTTCAGTTTATCTTCCACATAGCTGCCAAAGTTTTTTCCTGAAGTGCGGATCACTACCCTATCCAATAAACTTCAATGAATCCCTATTGCCTCTAGAATGAAGAAAAATCCTCCTTTGTTTAGTTATTAAAGTCTTGCACAACCTGCCCCCATCTAACACTAAAACTTTATTATACATTTCTTCTCATCCTACAGTCTAGCCACACCATCCTTCTTCTTACTCAGCACAGAGGATGGTCCATCTTTCATCTCCTTACGTTTGCCCTGGCTGTCCTCTAATGTCTAGAGTGAGTTCTTCCCTCACCCCCACCTCTCAGAATCCCATATGGGTGAGGATTATCTCTTTGATTGTCTGATGCCTAGCACAGTACCTGGGGAGAAACACATCACTCCCAGAGTCATAGAATAATGAAGCTGGAAGGAACTTTGGAAATCATGAATCCAATCCTCCTCTTTGATGGTTCAGAAGTCTGGACCACCTCTAGAAGGTTGACCAACTTCACCAAATAACACAGCCAGTGAGTGAGAGAGCCAGGACTAAACCTGAGCCTCTTGGCTAATGCTTTTTCTACTACATCTAACAGACACCTACAGTGTCTCCTCCCTGGTTTGCTATCCTATGAGATGAGTGGGAAGTCAGTTCTACAGACCACACCATTCTGGTAAAAGCAGATTATAGAGTCACTGAGTAAACACTGTATCTGTATAGTGAGTTTATAGCTAACATAGGCAAGAATGTTATTAGACCCATGGCTGTCAATAACAAAAGCCTATAAATCTTAGGATGGTTAATGCATGTGGTTGGGAAATGACTCTTCTAAATATTCAGTGGGTTTTGGGGAGGTAGAAGGGGGAAGGAGTGGATGATGGGGTCTAGATGGGTGATTTAATCAGTATAGGAAACTTCCTGTATGGATATACCCTTTCTGCATTGATACAGATGGGCAGCCAGTCTATAATATGAAGTCTCTAGAAGCTGTCCAAGGCATTGAGGTTATATAATTTACTCATGGTCACAGAGCTAGTCTATGTCAAAGGCAGGACTGAAACCTAGGTATTCCAGACCACAAAGGAGGTTTCCAGAGGCATGATGGGTCTTCTTTGCTCAGAAGCAATAGAGGCATGAAATACTGGTTAAGAAACAGTTGTTTTCTCTTTAGGAGATTTTGTTTGAATCTAGAGGAACATTAGGGAATAACAGATGGCTTCTGGTCTCCATAACTACATTTCTACGGAAATGGTAAAATTTAGATTTAACAAAAGAACCAGATTCCCAATATTTAGAGCTGTAAAGAAACATAGAAATTAGAAGTCATCTAGACCAAATCCTTTTTGAACAATTAAAAGGAGCAGCACCTAAGGTGATTAGGGCTAAGATTTAAATCTTAAGCATTTGGAGACAGAAGATATCTTGGGAAGACTAGGAATAGGCTCCCTTGCTCTGGACACTTGGCAGTACTAGCCAGTAGGAAGGGCTTTTGAGAGCAAGCAGACTTAAACTCTTTCCTTTTCACATAACATTAGCTGAAGTTTAAAGGCAACAGTGACACAATCCAAAGAGGGCTAGTCTTAGAGTTGAGAATTTGAATTCTTCCTCAGATACTTAATAACCTTGTGGATCTGGGCATTTTATTTAACCACTCTGAGCCTCCAGGCTTTTCATATAGAAAATGGTGATAATAACCCTGCAGTATTTACTTCATGAGGTCATTGTGAGACTTAAATGAGATCAAGTCCACAAAGCATTTTATAAACCTTAAAGCTTACAAATGTGAACTATTATTATAAGACTATGGCTTTAAGGTTTATAAAATGTTAGTGACTTTTTTGTGGGGGTGAAAAATTAGCAATTAAGGGGATGCCCATCAATTGGAGAATGGCTGAACAAATTGTGGTATATGACTGGGATGGAATACTACCGTGCTATAAGAAATGACAGGCAGAATGCTCTCATTAAAACGTGAAAAGACTTACATGAACTGATGCAGAGTGAAGTGAGCAGAACCAGAAGAATGTTGTATTTAGTAACAGCAATGATACACAATGATCAATTGTGAATGATTTAGCTATCCCAGAAATACAATGATCCAAGACAATTCTGAAGGACCTATGATGAAAATGCTATTTACCTCTAGAGAAAGAATTGATGGAACCTGAATGTAGATTGAAGCATACTGTTATTTTACTTTCTTTATTTTGCTTGATTTTTTTGGTCTGTGCTTTCTTTCACAACATGACTAATATGGAAATGTGTTTTGTATGACTGTACTTGTATAATCTATATTAAATTACTGCCTTCTCAATGGTGGAGGAGGAACAGAAGGGTGAGAGAGAATTTGGAACTCAAAATTCTAAAAACAAAGGTTAAAGTTTTTTTACATGTAATTGGGAAAAATAAAATATTCAAATTTTTCAATAAAAAAAGATTTACAAATGTTATACACGTATGATGCCATTTATCCCTCTCAACAATCCTAAGGAATAGGGGTTATTATTATCTCAATTTTACAATCAAAGAAACTGAGACTCAGAGAGTGACTTTTCCAGGATCACACTGCTACTAAGTCTGTGAGGTGCAATTCAAACTGAGGTCTTCCCATCTCAGTGGCCAACCAGACTACCTATGTTCCTTGACTTTCACACGCAAAACAACCCTCCACTCAGGGAATATGCTAGTGCCCACAAAATAATACCATATCTATAATTATGTTTCAAGAAGTTTTCTCATTCCCTTGCCACCACTGACCTTACCCTGAGTTACCACCCACAGTCATAGTTGGACCATCAGGGTTTAGCAATTAAAACTGGAGTACATCTTGTGCGCTTGTAGTGTCACGAATGAATCCACTGCTATTTGTACTTCACTGTGATGGAAGGCCATAACTAATTCCAAACTAGCGTGTGTTCAAATTAATACCAGCCCAGATCAGGAAAGCCATAGCATCAGTAAGAATGCTAGCAATGTGCCTAAAGAGATTCTAAATATAGGCCAAGTGATGTTTTTCATTTTGCAGACTCAGTACGAAAGGAGATGCAGAGGAGGATTCCTTGAAGTTCATTGTTCAGGGAAATCAACTTGGCTCATTATTAAGCCTAAAAAATATCCTGTTGGAATTACTCTTTAAAAAAAAAGTCTCAGGCTTAAACAAAATGAACTTTCCAAAGCATTTGTTACCTGAGGGAAATTCTGACCTCTCTGGCCAACTGAGCTTTTTGGTCTCAGAAGTGGGTGTTTACATTTAAAAGGAAAAAACAAGTCACCTCCTATGGCAATAGATTATGGCAGACATCAGAGGTGTTTCTTCTTTGTACCCACTGAGCCTTCTGACATTGATCAGAGGAACAGCCCTGAAACTGGGCTATGAGGAAGAATTTTTGTGCTCTACCCTTTAGTAAGGGTAGAGTTCATTCAGTTTTTTTTTCTCCCTTCCCTTCCTCCTACCTCACCTTTATCTCAGTTATGGTTCAGATCCCCTGAAGCAGGTTTCTTTATAACCAAAAGGGGTGGAAGCACAGTCTGTTCAAGATGTCCAGTAGGACATGTCCAGTAGGAAAGTGTTGGTGAGGGAAAGTTTCCATGAGCAGTATTCTCATAAACACTCAGGCTTTCCTTTTCCTATGGGTCTTAAAGGTCATGAGGATTATTCCACTGACACCTATGAGGGATACACAGCAAGAGACTGGAAGAGAACAAAGTTACCCGAGCATTCAGAAAGGCCACAGTGGGAGGAGAATTTTTTAAATTTTTTTTTCCTCAGCCAGAACTTCTCTGCTTGCCAGGAGGGAAAAAGGATGCAGGGGCTGGAATGAAAAATAAGGTGTTTCCTTGGAGGAATTATAAGCAGGTTTGTTCTGCAAGAGGGAAGATAAAATTTCTGCTAATGTAAAGGATATCAAAGATATATCAAGTTCCATGAACCAGAGAATATTATGTAAATGTTGATTCTAGGGAGGAGACCTTGCTTTTTTTTTTAGGGTCAAAGTTTAAGCCAAAATGGAGTCAGTAGCCTGTAGTCTTCATCCTGACTATGTCACTGACTCATTCCCTTCTCAAACTCCTTAGCTATTTTCTAACTGCTAAGAGGTTTTGTGGACCGCTTGAAAAAGAACTTCAAAAATTACTGTTTTATTATCATTGTTGCTGATTTTATTATGTATAGAATGATTCTAAAATGAGAGACAGTATGTTACAGTAGAGAAAGAGAAGCCCATCCTTGTAGTCAGGAAAACCTGGTTTCAAGTATGATCTCTGACAAATATTGTCCATGCAACAATCTCTCAATTCTCCAGGAAAAGCTCAAAGATAAACAGTTGCAGAATAGATGTTAATCAGTATTGGTAAAGGAGGTTTTCTGCCTTAAAGCTCCTTGCACTGATGAAATCACAGATAGACCACCCCCTCACCAAAATCCTATTGGAGTTTAAAGGTCAGAATACCAATAGTTATTATTCCACTTTAAAATGCCTTATATTCCTAGGTAATTTAGCTTCCTTGTATTGTGACTCCATGTTTCCTCTTTTATTTCATTCTTCAATAGTTTTCTGATATCCTTAGTTCATTAACACCCTCATTTTCACCAATAATTTCAAGTCAGAAAAAATTCCAAAAGATCACTGGGTTCTTTCATATGCTTTCTTATGCTCATAAAACCCTATTCCAACTCCCTCCACAATGATAGTCTTAGGACTTTGTTTTGGTCTAAATTAACATTTTCCATTTCACTCTGCTGAGTGAAATATACATTTTATATTTTATAAAATATACATTTTAAATGTATAATCCTTATTTTCTGTATACAATATAAACTCATTGAGGGGAAAATTTCCTTCACTTTTGCTTTTGTATCACCAGAACCCAGCATTGTGCCTTGCACAGAGTAGATCCTTTAAAAAAAATTTGTGGAATTGAATTTCTCCAAGAAAATATAAATTGCATATCCCATATAAACATCTTTACTATTATTATGTTAATATATCTAAATTCATAAAGAGATACCTTGTACTATGAAGAAATCAAATTGCATTTCTATTTAAATGCTGTATAGTTGTAGAAAAAGATCATTATTATTCCTTTAAAAGGTAGAAGCATATTTGGAGTGAAGTGAAAATCTATGACAGTGTTTGCTAAGGAAACAAATTTTGTGTTAACATCAAATAACCTGATTTGACAAATGGGGTGGAGAGGGGCATTGTTAGAGCAGCTGACAAATAAAGTTAGTTGCCAGAGAAAACTCTGGAAATGGATAGTCATGGAATGCATATAGCATGATTGCCGTCTTCCTTTTCTTTTCTCTACTTTGCTGACCAGGAGAGAGAGGATGCAGGGACTGGGAGAGCTTGGGGAGAGAGGGCAAATAAGGGCTTCTCATGGAGAAGTTGTAAGCCAAGTTGTTCTGCTATTGGGAGGATCAAAGGCTAAACCAAAGCCACCTGCAAGAGCTTTTTTCCAGGAGCCAAGAAAATGCCCTGATTGGTTTTTGATTCTGATAAAAGGTTCAGGGTAAGTTTTAAAGTTCTTTTCAACTTAAGCCTGGGAGCTAGAATTGAAAAGTTTTTAGATTAAGTAGTGATTTATAACAGTTGACATTTAGTGAACTGGTGTCCAAGTGTACCTACGTGGTTTTTATTTCTCTAAATACTACTCTAAATTGCTTATCACTTTTCACATATAGTCATTAGAAAACCAGTATAATGAATTACTAAAGTAACTAGAAATGAGCAATTTCTTGATTTTATAAGATATACCTTTATAGAAGAAAGTATTATTGACGAGAACGACTATGGAAAATCTGTTTGCTCAGATCATATGACAACTGCCGGTGCACTGAGGCCCACCTGATAGCATCGCATGTGAATTGCAGACATGATGCCTAGAGGAAATAAAGTCTCAAACATGTTCACCTTCTAAACATTGGGCTATAATAATAGTTATAAGGATAGCTTAATCTTCTTCCACAGTCACAAGATCTGAACCTCTCAAGAAATGATCTATTAAATGATGCTAAGTATTTATGTAGTATATTCTAAGAGGCTATTATTTCCTTAACCAATTCTATTATTGAAAAGAGCTTTCCTGTGTCATTAAGTGACTTCCTGAAGTTTTTTTTTTCTTGACAACTAGACCCTGTTTCTTTGTGAACACTGGGAGTCTGTGTCTCCTTCCAAATACGTATTACAGTGAGACATATTTTAAGTAATTCTTCCATTTTGTAATTTAATGACTGTCCTATGTAAAACTTAGTGGTCTATCTTCTTAAAACCTCTCGCCCCACTCAGTTCCCTACTCCTAGTTATCAAAAGATTCTTTGCTTCAAAATTAAGAGGACCTAATATATCAATTTTCTTTTATAACTTGAACTGTTATCACTTCTGTCCTTTTTAGTACTCTGAGCACTAATTGTGTAGAACAAAGTATTTTTATTCCCCTTTCTCACTGTTCTTGACTGCCTGACCATCTATGCTGTTCCTGACCATCATGAACTTTACCAAAATGCCTTTGGCTGAGAAGTAGGTCATTAAGAAACTTGCAGTCAAATGGAGAAACATTTATCATTTTAATTTTCCAGAACTGGAGGATCTTCCCTATGCAATCTCCCAATTTCCAGACCCACAGTTAACCGAGTTTTGCCCTGAGTACAGACATGATGAACTCAAAGCTATTTTTCTTAGGTAACAAATACTCCAGTGGAATGTTTATTTTCTTGGCACTTTATCCAGCAAAAACCTCTCCCAGAGCTTTCTCAGCAAAATAGTGTTGTCTCTCTGGCTGCTTTCTTGTTATTGAGACAGTCAGTCTGAACTACAGTGAACTTTAGATGCTGTAAGTCATTACCAAGAACATACTATTGAACCAATGTGCCAATAGGCTTTCCAGTGGTTAGAGAAAACCACAAAGTGATGTGAGGGCTTGGGGTAGAGTGTCTTACTAGTCCTAGATGGGGATTGTTTGAAGCTAGATACTGACAATATTTTTACAACATTTTTCCAATCTTAGGAAGTATAGTGAGGCAGGTGAGACATGTATTGGTTGGTTGATGGGACTGAGAACATATATGACCTCATCCAATAATTTGGCATCATGGAGGTTTTATTGATGTAGAAAGTAGTGGGAACCTAGATTCAAAGACTGAAAGACTTTAGAGAATATCAAATCTGACCCTTTCATTTTACAGAGGACACTGAGATCCAAAGCATCTGCAACTGCAGACACAGTAGTCTGCTATGAAGGTAATGCTAATGCTAATAGCTTGCCTGGGAGCTGTCCATAGCTGAAGCCCTTTCAGAAAAAGGAGGTGGGATTACATCATATATCAGGGGAAGAATGGCCACTATTTTGAATATGTGAAGTTGTTTATGAATTCTTCAGTCATGGTCAACCTTGGTCAAATATCTAGTTTCATGAACTCATGCCTGACCTCAAAACATGTTTTTTTCTTTTTGTCTTTTGGATCCCATAGGTTTCATATCACTGACTTGTTCTCCTGGACCTTAGACATACTCTTTGACTCTGGCCCGTTTGCTTTCTAGCTGATTCTTTTTTTTTTTCTCCAAATGATGCATCATTTGCTTTTGGCTCCTCATGAACTGCGATGTTGCAAGTATAAACTGTTTTATCTGCCATCATAGAATAGAGGGGCTCTCAGCTATAGTTCATGGATGGGACCAGCAGTAATAGTACGTAAACCAGTGAAGTAACTTAGTCAAATACAGGAGTGTGCTGTAAATACTTAACAAAAAAAGGACTCATGATACACTTTTAAGTTTTATCTGACTCATGACATTTTTCTCCACCATTTTCTAGGTCTAGATAATCAGCAAAATAATAAATCAAACCCAGATTCATGGTATTTATTGATTTCCAAAGTGTGAATGCAAACCATGAAAATTTAACAATGGGTTCTTATGAACTAGTTCAAGCTGGCTCCAGCATGCCCCTTTCAAGATCCCACAAAGAGGCTGTGGCAGAGCCAAGACTAGATGACAGGTCTTCTGACTCTTGGTCAAGACTTGCCATTACATCATGCTCTCTCTCAGGGTAATGATAGCAGAGGGGAAAAGAGCAAAAGAATTAATGTCTACAGAGTCTATCAGGGATGTTTTTCAGGCCTCCTGAAATTTAAACCCCTTGGGGATGTTTTTCTGACCCCCTATTTTCTCTTTATTTTCTTTCATAGGTCAAGGGATTGATCTGTTTATTCCTTTCCAGCTGCCCTGGCCAGGATTTATTGAAGAATAAGATTGTGCCTCAGAGCTTCTGACCTTGCAGTAAGAACATAGCCCTTTGGAAGTTTAAGAGCATTACTCCTAATAACAACAATAGGGTCATACTGTTGACCTGTTCAAAATAATAATAAACATGGGAGAAGTCAATAAAAATGTCAAAACTTTCTATTCCAGGGAATTTGGGTTAAGTAAACCAGAGACTTCACCAGTGTTCACACAAAGCAGAATATTAGAGTGGGGAGGGATGCTAGTAATTATCTAGCTCACCCTTATCATTTTACAGTTGAGGAAGTTGAGGCCCACAGAGGTAAGGTGAATTGCCCATGGTCAAGTTAGAAGGAAGGAAATTGGAAGGGAGGAAATAAGCATTCATTAAACATCTACTATGTGCCAGGTGTGGTTGTAAGGATGTTACAAATATAATCTCATTTTGTCTTCAAAGGTCACACTTGAATTCAGGTCTTCCAGACTCCAGGTCCAGTGCTCTATCCACTGTACCTCCTGGCTGCAAAGCAGTGGTTCAAATCTGGGTCTCTTGTGCCTCCAAATCCTTTCTTTCCATTACCCTCATCTCCTTTAACACTTTATGATAAAATATCTCCCCACCCCAATCCCTGCCAAGTATTTGTTGAGCTGTGAATGGAACTAGACCCAACCTTTCTTAGTTCTTCCCCTGGCTCCTTCACTGTCATCTCTTTTTTTCTCCAGAACCAGTTCTAACTCAGTCCACCAGGATTTATTAAGCACCTGCTATGTGCCAGGAACTGTGCTCAGTACTAGGGATACAAAGAAAAATGTCCCTGCCCTCAAGGTGCATACATTCTAACAGGGGAGACAATGCATAAACAGACACATAGAAGTTATACATAGAGCAGGTGAAGGCAATCTGAAAAACAAACTCACATTTATATACTTTTTCAAAGCTTAGAAAGCACTTTCCTTACCACATGGAGGTGAGTTAGGAAACTAGTAAATTCAGGGAAGATGGAAAATTAGTGCCACTCCAAGCTGAAGTGAACAATGAGCATCCTCCCATAGAGTTTGGTGCTGAATATCCTTTTCAACAAAATCATCACAAAAGACTCTTCAGTTGGAGGTGAAACAGGAGGTTCAGGGGGAACCACAGCCAAAACAGCGACATCAACAACACATGCTGCTCCTAAGTGATAACTGAAGGGTCGGGCATGGGAACAGTTCATAGCACTTAGTCTCAGCGAAAGTGGCAGTTCAAGGGGGAATTACAGCACTCAGAATAATGGGATTTTAAAACTGACCACCAATGTTATCAGAGAATGAAATGGTCTCTTGGGGGAGGTAAAAGAAATGTGACTATTTGTGATGCTTGATAGAATTGCAATGATGGGGGGAAAGGGCATGGTGTAAATAATGGACTGCATTTTGGGAAACTATAAGTTCTATAACTTTCTCATTATTTTTCTCCCCCAGATCTTCTAATTTCCAGTGAGATACTGCTGTAGGGAACGAAAAATTGGTAAGCCCCCCTTATCATCTAGGTATTTTTCCCAGACATTTTCATAATTGTTCTAAGATTCTGTACCTAAAATCTGACTCATTTATCAAATATTCTTCTAAATATGGCCAGTAGAGAAACAGTTTATCATAATCATTATTCCATTTATCCTCATGAGCCTAGGAAATTGAAAAGACAAGTATCTTTTTCTAAGTCACAAATGGTATGTGGGGGGGGGGGAGGGAGCAGAATTTGGAGTGAAAAGACAGGAATTTAGACAACCTCAAGCATATATCCGAGCCTCAGATTTCCCAGCTATAAAATGGGGATAATTATTCTTGTACTACCAGCATAGCTCATTAGGTTGTCATAAGTATAAAATGAGATGATGTCTGTGAAACATATTATAACCATAAAAATGAATGATTATTATTCTTTCAAGAAAGAAATCAAGACACAGGAGCTTTAGGTGATTTTCTAAAGATCCCACACAGTCATTAAATTTCCTGTTTCTGAGAAGATTTAGGGAAACCATTTACCTGACGCCTATGAGTCACTAAAGTCTATAAGAAGATGTGATAGGCCAGGGAAATTACTCCAGCTCATCCATTCTTCCCTTCTTAATATTGCATCAAGATATCTACATAGAATTTCATCATCAGTATCTCTTGGGGGAGCTTGTCAGTTCTCCTGGTACCTTCACACAAAGCCTTCACAAAGCTTACTGTTTCTTACTTTAATGAAACAGATTTCATTGTATTCCATCCTGTTTAACTAGCACCACAGACCCTCTTTCCTTCCTCTACTCCTCCCCATTTTATGCTGTACTGATAAATGGAGTCCAACTACAAAACCAAACAAAACATCAAACATGCCTAATCCATTTCATACCCATATAATCTGGAAAGAAAACATTAACACCCAGGGAAGGGCAAGAACTGAGGATGATGTGACCTGTTACTGTTTTCCTGAACCCGCGCTTCACATCTCTTTTAAAAGGCTTGAGTTTTATTCTCACAACCACCCTCTCTTTATCCTGGTTTTTTTTTCAGTTGAAGTGGGTGGCTTCCATATTTTTTTTGGTAGGAAATTAAATGCTGTTCCCAAAGAGGCCCTGTATTTTAGTAGAGTCATGAAAGGAAGAGGCCCCACTTTATTCAAGAGATATTTATTTGGCCATGAACTAAAGACGAGACCATTCTTTTTCAGATAGTTTGTGGGGACTCAGGGTTTTCAACTTCACATCATTAATTGGACTTAATAGGCAAAGTTAAAAATCTGTGCCTTTTAAAGGGGAAATTAGTCATATGATGGAAATCAGCCACACCGACTTGATTGATAACAGTTAGTGGGAAGCAGTGTATTTTTAGGGCTCCCTTGTTACTGTATTCCTGATCTCTTTTCTCAGTCACTGGAAATGCTAACACAATGGGAGTCTGGCTTATTGTCTGACTGTGTGCTCACATTCCATATTGCCAATGAACCAGGTAATCCCAGTGCTAGAAATACTTTTTTCATTATGAATCAGACATGTATGGAAAAATAAGCTTTTTCAGAACCCTGCTTCTGTCTCTGTAATCCTGAGACATGGTGTAGTGAACAGTGGACTTAGAATTGGGAAGATCCAGGTTCAAATCCTGCCTTAGACACTTACTAACTATGTAACCCTGGGTAAGTCACTTAACCTCTCTCAGCTTCAGTTTCCTTATCTGTTAAATAGGGATCATAACAACACCTTCCTCACAGGATTGCTGTCAGGATCCCATAAGATAATATGAGCAAAGATTTTTGCAAAACTTAAAGAACTATATAAATAGGTGTAATTATTAATTATTATCCATTTGCTACTCAGGGTCCCTTCTTCAGGCCTCAAAGACAACCATCAATGACCATACCTTTATATAATCCAGAAGAATATTGTGAAATACTCTCATGAGGTCAAGGAGAATCATAAAGGACTGTTAGTCTTCCTACGATGGAGGGATCTAGATTGTTCAGAGTCAATGAGATATGGTAGGAAGTACTTGACCATCTGTCAAACTTGATTAGTGTCCTACTCCATCTCCAATTTATTGATCAGTCAACTAACAAGCTTTTACTAAGCTCTTACTATGTGTGCCACTCAGTGTGCTGAGTGCTGGGGATCCAAAGAAAAAATAAAACCAGTCTCTGGATTCTAGGTGGGGCATGAGCCTTGAAGAGCAAAGATGAGCAATTCTGCAATGATTAGTGGAAACCAGGCTTCGATCTCCTCACCCAAAGCATAGAGGAAATTACCCTGGAAGGTGTGTTCTCATTCTAAATTCTGTGAGGCTACAATTTGAATTGAGGCCAATGCTATTAGAAATTAACATCACACAACATAAATTCCAGCTCACTCAAGCTGAGACACAGGAAGCAAAGCTAGGGAAGGAAGATGGAAAACTCTAAAGTGATGGAAAACTCTGAAACAACTACATCATTTTGGGGGGTAATGTTTAGGCAGCTCGAGGCCTTCCACATTTCATTTCAACGGGGCTCAGAGAGGGCCAGAATGGAGCTTACCTGCCACTTTGACCTCATAAGCAGTGCAGGTTTTGCAGGGCAGTATCTGGAATTCCTCAGCTTGGTACATGGAGTAGTCTGTGCTAGCAATGACCAGGGTGTCTCCAGCTTTCCATGACTGAACGTTATCTGTTAGCCTCAGAATTGTGCTGTTCACATTGGTGTCGATGCTGACGGTGAGTTTGGGCCTTACTGTAATCCCCAAAAGAATCAATTCTTGGTTAACTCGTTGTCACCTCTCCAAATGCTCTCCCCTACCTTCCTGCCTATCCCATCAATACAATTACAGGTTTCTCAATCCAAAACAAAATTATCTAGCTCACCTCATTGTGGTCTTGGTGTATGCTTTGTGAAGTCAACAAAAACCCAACCAAGAAAGATCCATTCATTAGTTACTGGCAAGGGAATTTTCCACTAACTTCTTAAGTTCAAGTTAAATGTGGCTTTCAGTGGGGTTATTTCACCACACCCACTTAGCTCCATGACTTAAAAAAAATATAGTTTCTCTGAACTGTTATTTACAGTAGCAATAAATGTCTTCCCCAAAAGGAGATGTTTTGCTTAATGACTGCTTTTTGGAGGATGCTGAGTGCCTCTTTTAACAAACCAACCATTTAAAATTCACTTATAATGATCACCTTTGGGAGCAGTGTTGTTTGAAATGAAAGCTACAAAAGATAGGATCGCTTCTGAAATCTTAGGGCTGTGAGGGTCATTTCTGCACATCAGACGCCTGGTTTTCTTGGGTCCTGGCCCTTCCCCTTCCTGAAAGGCTTGTGTGGATGGGGAGGAGTTCTCAAAACCCTTGCCAGCTCTCTCCACTGTCCTGTGATGTCTCAAACAGCTACTGTTGTCACAAAGGCTGTGCCACAGAAAAGGAGCCCAAGAGGGGCCTCCTGACACTGGTAGGAGGTCGAGGTGGTTGACCCCAGCTCCCTGAGAGTTGTCAATGAAGAGCTGCCAGTGTAGGAAACAGAGCTATAATTGACTTTTTCCTTCCAAAGCCCAGTTTGACAAAACAGACCACTTACCGGATTTACCACATAGGAACCTCACTCGGTAATTCTGGCAGGCTTTGTTCTTACTGTAGCACACAAACCTGTAATCCTGGCCACTTTTGTAGACAACCTCAGTGGTTAACTTAATTCCATCCACTGTAGTGGCCTAGAATAAGGATAATAGAGTACGTAAAGCTTTTCTTTTCCTTCTTTGAAAAAGGAAGATTATGAACATTAAATATACATAGGTGTCAAATTGTCCTTCATGCAAAAGCCATTTACTACTGTTTATTCTTATTATTCTTGCTAGTATCCCCGGGAAGAGAGTAATGGTATCATATATCTACTGTACAGAACTGAAAGATGAAGGTGCTTGATGATTGAAGGATATGAGTGGGGTCATTCACAGTCATCAGTATCCAAAGGAGAGATGTGTTTGAATTTGGTCCCATGATAATCTTAGGCATGTGATTTTGAAGCAGAGGCTTCCAGCTGTTGCAGTCTTTTATATGTAAATCAAAAAGGCTGGAGGAGGAGGGTGGCTATGGTTAGGGAGGAGAAGTGTAATAAACCTAGATCTAAAATAAGATTGTACTTTTGGGGAAAGATTATTTTGAACTCAGTGAATGTCTGCCTTCCCCCCCCCTTTTTCTTAAAAGGAAAGCACATTCATCTGAGGTCAAATGAGATTGAAACTCTGAAAGCCTGTCAAAAAGCATAAAGAGAGATCTTAAGGTCATGCTAGTCATAAATACCACCCCACACTTGTGAGGAAGCCATGAAAAGCTGTAGGGCAAGGTGACCCTTCTTTATATTAGAGACTGATTTGTTTTGCAACTAATGAAGGGTAAGAGAATTCTTTCTGCATATTTTCCTCTAGGGCCAGAATTTAAATGTACATCACTGTACAGTGAGTATTATAGAGATATTACCATCATATTCCTGTGGCCAACATGCCTTTCCAACCTACCTCCCATCATACTTGTTGCCTGATTTCAGGCATCCATCTCCTCTCGAATGTTCAGCCATATTCATATCTACCTGATTCCTCCCCCAAAACGACAACAACAATAATAACAATATGGGTATAATTATCTTATTTTACAGATGATAATACTGAGATTCTGAGAGGTTAAATGAATGGTTCATGGGTATAGCTAGTAAATATTTGAAATAGGATTTAAATTTAGGTCTTCTGATTCAAAGGTCAGGCTCCTTCTATTATTCTACAAACTCATTCTAAACCCATTTGATAATCCATTATGCTCTTTAAGACTATGATTCTATTATGTGTATGTGTATACATATATAGTTATGTACATGTGTGTATGTGTGTTATGTAGTATATATTATATATTGTATGTATTTGTATATGCACACACATATATGCATGTGTATGTATGTATATAGGTAGAGGTGCAGTATATATATGTGTATATGCATGTATGAATGTGTAGATGTATGTATGTATGAATGGATGGACTGATAGATGGATGGACAGATGGATATGGCATTTTGACATATTGGATAGAGAACTGGCCTTGAAATCAGGGAGACCTGAGTTCAAGTATTAATGCCTGAAACACACTGGCAATGTAACTGAGCAAGTCACTTAAACTCTCAGTCCCCTAGGTGATTTTCTAAGACTTTTAAGTTACAGAGCAGGGACTGAGCTGTATTGCTAGAGGGAGTTTCCTAATCTCTACTTATATACATGTATATACCTATAAAATGTATATATTACATATCAATACAACACAGATATGATATATATAATACACACATATATTCCATACCTATATTAATGAAATCACAGGCCCACTCCCTATCTCTGTGTATATGTATACACACATAGGTATGCATGAGATTTCACAGCTCCTTTCACCACACCACATTAATTCTCAGCATTACTGGAAGGACTCAGAGCACATGTTCCACTGACTATGGCTCAACAGTATTTTCTTCTTATAGGAAAGATAGAATATTGTCCCACTTATCATACCTGGATGTCAATGGGACGAATACAGATTTTTCCTGGATGAGCTGCCCTGAGGTCTGAAATTTTCTCCCCACCTTTCGATGGAATCACTTCATGCTTGTCAAACCACTCTGTCCACTCCACATCTAGAAACAAGAAAAAGAATGAGATTGGACAGTAAAGGTCCCCTTAGTGAAAGTCAAACTTGATCATTGCATTGACAAATGCCTTCAGCACAACTTCATGCCAAAATGTCCAACAGTTGCTTTGGTAAGGGTTGTCCAGAGGGTTTTTGTTTGAGCTTGTTACGTCCCTTGGTGAATGTTATATAAATGACTGTAGTGCTACCCATGTCCGTGGGGCATTTGGTACGGGAGCTGACTAGTTCCCCAAATTTTCTATTAAAAAACCTTATAAATTAAAATATTTTTCAACTGAATTATCAATTGGAGTTTTGATTGTTCCTTGAAAAAGAAGAGAAAAAAAGAACCCGAGGGAAAACTTCATGCACATTGTAATCAAGGAGAGATTTAATTCTTTGCAAGGGAAGGAAACATTGACTTGTGTTGTAGAATAAGTATGATCTTGGTAGAAATGATTCTGTTGGTGAAAGAAAGTTTCTCTTTAAACTTGTAATGACTAGAAAGCTCAGTCTCTGGTCCTTCATCTAATGGAAAAACATGGCTACAGCAAAAAACAGCTTGTTCTGTGGTTGGATTATGCCTCTGGGGCTTCCTGAGTTATTGAAACACATAGATTTCTTACCTTGCACCCACTCACTGGATGAAGAAACATTGAAATGTTCCCCATTTTCAGTTCGAAATAATTTAAAAACTCTGGCTGCAGCGGAGCCTCGATGACCTGTTAAGATGATAAAATAGTTTGGTAACTTTGAGATTTTTCAAATTGAATAGAATACGACATTAACAGTGATGAAAAACCTGAAACAAAAGGTCCTTAGTCATTTGAGCAGTGTCATTGATTAGGTCATTCATTTATTTGATAAACGTTTATTAAGCACCACATGTGCTATACTGTCACCATCCCCACATTCCACCCTTTATACCACTGCCAGACTTATCCTTATGCCTGTACAGGATCACGTCACTTCTGCTCAAAATCCCTCAATGACTCCATATTTTCTACAGAGTAAAGTTCATACTTCTCTTAAAAAAAAATTTGTATCTTGTCTTCTACAGCCTGGCACTATCCTGTCTCTCCAGCCTTGTCTTACATTACTCTATTTCACTCACTGTATGTTCTGACCAAATTGAGCAGCACATATGCTCTTCTCCTTTCCTTTCCTTATTCTGTTTCCTGTGCTAGAAATACTTTCCTCTTCTTTATCTGTTGAAATTCTTTTCATCCTTTAAAGTCCAACTCAACTGTTTCCTCCACGAAGCCTTCTTTTACTTCCTATCAGTAATGATTTTTTTCCATAGGATCTCAGGCAGCATTTTGTTCTTACTTCTCTAATACATACATGCATTAGAATTATCTGTATTTGTGCTTTATTTCTGTTACTAGACTGAAACATACAAGTGTCTTACATAAACTTAGCATTTGCCTAAGCATCTACAGCAAGCAAGTATTCACCATAATAGACACTTTTAATATATGTTGTTTTAATGAATGAATGCTACAACTTATTCTAACACTGGAGGAATACAAACACAAAATAATATTTTTAAGGAGCTTCTAAGTATAAAGCAAATATTTTTATCTTGAGAAAAGTTTTTAACTCCCTGACTTACAGGAGGAAGAATGATGAAATTGTTCCTCTAAATCTATTGACTTTGGGAAACCAGTATTTTTGGATTGTACTGCTGTGGATCAAGGCATCAATCCTTTTTGACCTAATAATGGGTAGCCATTAAAAGGCCAAGAAGACAGCTGACTACATGGTGTGATTTGAGGGATGCCCAAAGGCTCTCCTGCACAAAAATATTGCATTAGCTCATGGTACCTGGAATTCTGACATTATTTAGGTTCCCAAATACCTTTTGGATGAGGAAAATGATGGCCTCTATTTAAAAAAAATGTCTACAGCAGATTTTAAACTGTCATTCTGACCCCAAGTCCAGCATTCTATTTACTATGTTACCCACCTCCCCACAAAGATAATAATGAAATAATTCCTGCCCTCAAGAGGCTTATGTTCTATATTCTGAACTAAAGTAACAGTAATGCAACATAAATTCAAAAACAGCCCCAATTTGATTCTCTTATGCACCATCCCACTTCCCACAAAATCCTATAGCCAATAGTCAGGAGAGAATGAGGACTGAAGGCTTTCTAGTGGAACTTCCATATTTGTAGCTATAAGAAGTGGGTATAAAGACTCAGCAGGAAGACAATCTAACCCATTTAGCCAATCTCATGACTTACCATGATATTCTACATGGTCTTCAACAGAAGATGAAGGATCTCCTTTTACAGTCAGGAAGCTCCAAGGATGCCTAGAAAATAATGAAAAATCTATCATATTCTTAGGTTTGGAGGATTTGAATGAGTGCTTCAAAATAAGACTTAGTGATATAGTGGAAAGAGTGCTGAATTTGGAGAAAAAGGACCTGGATTCAAATCTTGACCCATGCCAACTGAGTGACCTTGGACAAATTACTTTGCTTCTCTGGGCCTTTGTTTCCTCATCTGTCAAATGAAGTGGTTGGAAGAGATGACCCCAAAGGTCTCTCCCAGCTCCAAATCTATCTTGTGATCCAGCCCTCAAGAATCTCCTTAGATAGGGGCGGCCAGGTAGCACAGCGAGTAAGAGCACCGGCTCCAGTGTCAGAACGACCTGGAAGATCGAATCCCGGGCTCAGACACTTAGCACCACCCAGAAACACCTGGCCGTGTAACCTTGAGCAAGTTACTTAACCCCAATTGCTTAGGGGCGGCCAGGTGGCTCAGCGAGTAAGAGTACCAGCTCCAGTGTTGGGACGACCTGGAGATCGAATCCCAGGCTCAGACACTCAGCACCACACCCAGAAATAACTGGCCGTGTAACCTTGAGCAAGTTACTCAACCCTGATTGCTTAATTAAAAAAAAAAAGAATCTCCTTAGATGGGCGGCTAGGTGGTGCAGTGAGTAAAAGCACCAGCCCTGGAGTCAGGAGGACCAGAGTTCGATTCTGGCCTCAGACACTTAACATCCACACACAAAAAAAAAACCTAGCTGCGTAATCTTGGGCAAGTTACTTAATCCCAATTGCCCTCCAAAAAGCAAAAAAAAAAAAAAATCTCCTTAGATAGTTGACTTTCTTGTTCCCCTCTTCTTTGAAAAGAAAACTCAGCAATTATATTTCTTCAGAATTAAGCCTTGACTGTCATTTTAACCTCACTCTCTTCTACTCTATCATCTTTCCCATGAATCCCAAGATTCCACTCGTGAGTACAAAGGGTAAATTAATACTCTTGACTAGATACTGGAATACCAGCATGCCACTCATGAACATCACCCTAATGAAAGTACAGAACTTTTGCCCTACATCCTAATATGTCTCCTAAGAAACTTCATCTTGTTTTTAACTTCTGTTAGAGTTCTGCATGTAGACTGACAGTTTGGGTTGAATTTGGTAGTTCCAAAATAGGTCTATGATCCAAAAACAAAATGAAAAACAAAAAAAACCCATGAATTCCACTCTTGGCTCTAGCTTTGTGACCTTGGGCAAATCGCCTAAGTCTTGTGAGCTCCAGTTCCCTCACTTATAAAAATATATACTAATTATCTCTACTCCCACCTACTTTCCAGAATTGGCAAGATCAAAAATTAAGGTGTCAGCCTTTTGAAAAGCCAGAAAATGCCAGTCCAAGGGAAGTATGGAGAAGTTCAGAGATTCACTACCTATCAGCTGGAGCCAATGAGAAAGAAGCTCCACATTTTTTTTTAACCACTTGAGCACAGCCTGGAAATCAATGAAGATTAGTGAATACCCAAGTAACTGTGGAAATAGAAGAAAGGTCATTGCTAACTGTGGGGAGAGAGAGGCCTACACCCCCACTTTCCCAGGGGAATAATATTTCAAACACTACTTTAAACCTGACTATTGAACCTAGATCAAAGTTAGTCCTATGAACTAACTTTTTCACACCAAAAGCCAGTCCCTTCTAAAAGGTACATCTCATGGACCAGAGGGTAACCATTGGCAGGGGAAGGGAAGAAGCCAGAGCAAAGCCTTCCCTGACAGTTGCTTCTTTGAATACTTTATTTACTTGATGTTAACAAATCAGACACTTCTCCATGGAACTTATATGGCCCCAGAACCCTAAGTAGACATTTTAAAAATAAGGTGTTTAGTTCTTTTACTTTGGCCCTTTTTTTGCATCACTGATATTTCTTTGAAAACACCCCCACCCTTGAACCCCTCCTTATATAACAAAGATAAACATAAAAACAAAACCATCCAACATAATATATGTTGACCATATGTGCCACATCTATAGCCCCTACCTCTCAGTTCTCTAGAATTGAGATTATAAGATAGGGCACTTTTAAGGAAGAAAGAAGAAATAGGCCCTTAGTGTCAGTCAGTCCTTTGTATAGAAGAATTCAGCCTAACTCTTAAGAGAAATGCTGTACTCTTGTACAGCCCACCATGCTCCCTTGTTGGATAAAAAAGAGGGCTAGTCCCTCCCTATCTGGCCTATGTATCTCATTGACAATCTCCAATTATTCCTTTCACAAAAGTTCAAGACTTATGTTTTAAACAAAGAAACCCTGTTAGTAGAGGAAAAAATCATTTTTCCCTGGCCCAAGGCTGGCCCACCAGCTTACCAGCAGATTAACTCTAGGACAACCCAAGGGGAAATTACTGACCACCAACATAACTCCCCAAGGAGCCTGCCAGTATGCCAGATGTGTCAACTGGAAAATTTTCTGGCACATCCAGTGCCAAAGGCACTGTGAATTTGTGATCCATTTCTGAGAAGTGGGACAACAGAGTAGGAGGAATGATTCTATCGTACTCAGTGAGCAAGTGTGTGTGTGTGTGTGTGTGTGTGTGTGTGTATGTGTGTGTGTGGAGAGAGAGAGAGAGAGAGAGAGAGAGAGAATAAGAAAGAGAGAGAATAAGAGAGTGTGTGTGTGTGTGTGTGTTTTCCAAAGTAGAGAAAACCCATGACCAAAATACTTTTGAAAAACAAGGTTGAAGGGCATTCTTGAGAGAAAAAACATCTAACAAAGACATTTTTTGTTTGAAGGCATGCTTGATGTTTTTTTCTCATTTCGTTCACTTGAGTCTCTGGAGGCTTATTACTAAAGAATGATAATCATTTTTGTCCCAAGAATAATGGGATGCATCTATTTTCATAAAATCATCCCAGTTCAGAGTTAGAAGGAACTTCACAGATTAAGTTCAATCTATACCTGAGTAGTATTTCTATCTACAACTTTCTCAAGAAGCCATTCAACCTTCCTTTGAAGATCCCAAGTGACAGAGAGAAATTCATTACCACCCAAGGGAATTCATTCCACTTTTTGAACAACTCTAGTTTTGAGGATAGACTCATACAGTGCTAGTGCTAAAAGAGACCTCAGCACAGTGTCTTGAACATAGTAGGCTCTTAATAAACATTTATTGAATTGAATTGAGTTCATCTAGGGAACCCCTGTCATTTTATGCATGGAGTCCTAAGGAGGTACAAGCAGCCTGTTCTAAGTTCCATGGCTAGTTAGTGATAGGGGCAGAATGAGACCTCAGTTCTGACTCCCACTATGGTGATCTTTCCACTACATCATGTGGTTTCCCTAAATTAAACACTCCTAGAAGAATTTGAATCCGAGACTCGGAGATAATGAATCTTAGTCAACTCTACTGAAGGAGACGAATATCTTTCACATAAGGAAAACTAAAAGCACACAGAAGTCACTCAGTAAGTAAGTAGAAGGAAGTCTTGAGGATATGAATCATTGTTGTCCTATTTGAAGACGATGGTTCTAACACTATAACATAGTTTTCGTCCAGCCTATAATCTATATGAAACCCACGCCGAATAGTATAAGCAGAGACATAGCCCCAGTGTGGTTTGAAGGATGCCATCTTAAGGCCCTGCCTACTCCCAAATATTTTTCTTACCAAATGGTCATAAAATCACCTTCCACTAATCTGGTTTGAAATTCCAACTAATTAGGTGACATTCTATCACAGAAAGAACACTGAACAGAGAGAGGTAAGAGACCTGAGCTCCAGTCCTACGTAAATTTGTTAATCACTATGAATTTCATTTTCCTAATCTGTAAAATAAAAGTTTTGGATTAAGAACCCTTCCTGCCCTAACAGTCTATGATTCTATATGGAACAATCTCTAGATCTCACTTTTCTTGATTATAAAATGAATGGTTGGAATCAGATGATTTCCAGGTCTTAACAGTTCTCTGATTCTATAATCCTGGGTTCCCCTTCCATCATTTTGATGGTGGTGGTTTTTTGGATGAGTGGGTTTAACAGTAACAATAAATGGAATTCATTTTTCAGTATGGTCTAATAGAAATAATTCTGATTTAGTCTATTACATTTATCTATTGTTCTCTTTTTAAAATTCTAGCATGAGTTTCAACAATTACTATACTATAGAATAACCTGAGATGTAGCAGTGAAGACCTCTTTCCTCAGTTTTACTTTTCACAATTTCTCTTGATTTTTAAAAAAATATATGTTTTCATGTCCTTCCACAACTTCTTTCAGTGTTTTATCTGGTTCCATGAAGTGCTGCCATTGGCATTTAGACTGGCAAACCACTAAATCCCTAGATTAATTCTGAGTTATTCCTTTTTTTTTTTTTGGCTGAGAAATCTCTCTTTACTGATGTCCCATGATGCTTTTCTCCCCTAATACTAGTTTCTTCTTTTGCTCACCTGTTACCAACCTGTGTTCTCTGCAAGAGAGGAAACATGGTATAGTAAAAAGGGTGGTGGTACTGCAGTCAGAGAACTGGATTCAAATCCTACCTTGGACTTTTACCTGTGTGACCTTGGGCAAGTTGTTGAACCTCTGTGGGTCTCAGATTTTTCATTTATAAAATGAGGGGCCTGGACTAATTAACCTATGAGGTCCCTTCTAACTCTTTATCTATGATTCTATGATTGAGAGAAGTTCCTGGGGCTGTTGATGCTAATTGTTTTCTTCTTGTGTTTCTTCTTTAGCTTTTTGTAGTTTATGGCATTTGCAGATATTCTTTCTTTCCCACTTTTTGTTTCCTTGACCATTCCATTTCCATTCCTGGTAAACGCTTCTTTTAAGGTTTTGTTCTTCTCCAGTTTTCTCAATCAGGGGATGTTTCTTTCTAATTTTGTCTGAAGTATTTCAGGTTGGACCTTTCTTGTAACTTTTTACTCTGCAACTTTATTTTTTCCTACTTTTCTACTACTGGAATACAAGAGGCAACAAAGGCCTTCCTACTGGTATGTAAGATTACGCTTTTCCCCATTGTGCTTTTCCTTCTCACCTGCTCTTTTGAATCCTGGGGAAAGTGCTTTTTCAATAGCCCCTTGAATGTTTAAGTCCAGGGAAGCAAGCTGAGTGACAAGAACATCCACTAATACATGTGTTCAGAGGCTGTGCCTAAGAACTGTCCTTTTGCAAAGATTTATTGGGTTTCAGTGCAGTAAATAGTGACAGAAGGGAAAAGGAACTGAGATGGCCTCTAGCATACTTTTCCAACATACACAAATTTTCATGTGTCAGGGAACCTCCCTGGACTTGATAAACAGCAGTTAGGTCACTGGGTCATTGAATCCTCCGATTTAGAGCAAGAAAAAATGTTGGAGATTATGGAGTTTAATCCCTCATCTTAAAGCTGAGGAAACTTATGCCAAGGCAGCGGTTGTCACAGCATATCAGGGAATCTTGGGGCTGGAGACTTCAATGGTCATCTAGTAAATGGTTTCTACATCGTGTCTAACATTTCCAGCCTTTGTTGAAGGCTTCATCTGAGGGTGTGAGTGAGTGAGTGAGTGTGTGTGTGTGTGTGTGTGTGTGTGTGTGTGTGAAGGGTATATATCATGGGGGGAATACCTATTGAGGCCCACCATTTCACTTTTGTATAGCTATGTTGGGAATTTTTTTTCCTGACAGTAAGTCCAAATTTGCCTCTCTATCCTCTACACCTTGTTTCTAGGTCTAATCCTTCTTTCAAAGGCCAGCACTGCAAATATCTGAAGTTAGTTATCATATTCTTTTCTTAAGTGTTCTCTTCTTCACCATCAACATACACAGTCCTTTATACCGATCCTCAAAGAGGATGAACTGGAGGTCCTTTCCCAGGCTGATTGCGCTCCTATTGGCACTCTCCAGTTTATCAAGTGTTCTTCCTAAAGGACTCAAAATGTGGTTTGATCTGGCCAGGTCAGAGTACAGAGGGACTATGGCCCTTCTTAGTTCTACACATAGAGTTTCTCCTAATGCAATCTCCTATTGCGTTAGCCTTTGAGACTTCCATATTACTCTGTTGACTCATATTGAACTTGTGGTACCATAAAATCCCCAGATATTTTTCAGATGAAATACTGTCTAGCCTAACCTCCTTCATCTTGTATTTATGAAGACTTTTTTTTAACCCAAGCATAAGGCTTTTGCCTTATACTTTTAAAATTTCATCTTGTTAGATTTAGTCTAATGTTCTAGCCTATCAGGATCTTTTTTGATTCTTACTGAATTGTTCAGTGGGTCAGATATGATTATTAGCATTGTATCACCTACAAATGCAATAAAGTATTTTTTCTATGCCTTATCTGAGCCATCAACAAAAATGTTAAATGGCACAGAGTTAGAGTGGTACTAATGTGATATGCTTTTCCATCAAAACACATGGGGAGTAGGCTACCATCAGCATTAGGAACAATCTTGCTACCATCCCAGCCTACCTTGGGGAGAATTGGATTGTGTTGGCCAAGTTCCCAGAGTGCAGCACTATCCTTTCATGATGCAATGAGCTAGGAGTCAGGGCCTAGTCTCCAGTACTGGTTGCCATTGGCTATCTAAGTCCAGGTCAAAAACTTCCTCTATTAGTAAAGTGGGGAGAGTAACACCTGTTTCTATGGTAAAGAATGAGATAATATATCTGGAAATTCCTTTAAACTCCTCAGAAGGAAGGAAGAAAACAGGCATCTATTAAGCACCTACTATGTATCAGGTATTATACTGCTTTACAAATATTATCTCATTTGATTCTTATAACAACCCTCAAAAGTAGGTGTTATTATTATTCCCATTTTATAGATGAGAAAACAGAGGCAGACAGAGATTAAGTGACTTCCCCAGATTCACACAGCCAGTAAATGTCTGAGGTCAGATTTGAACTCAAGTCTTCCTGTGATTCCAGACTCAATGTTCTACCCACTGCACCACCTAGCTGCCTCCATGTATAAAAAGATGAGTAATTATTGAACCCATTTCTTGTTTCCATGTCAAGGAAAGTTTGCAATATGCCCTCTTTCCCAAATCCTCCTAGGTGGACAAACATAAAATTAGCCACCTTAAAAGATCTGTTCTATCACCAGCCTTGTTTTGACATGGTAGCGGCTAGGAATTGTTATTTCTTGCATTAATTTTCTGTAAGTAGAAATGCAGCTTTCATTGTGGCAGGATCTCTTCATCCTATAGTAATGCATCCTCAATATCCCATATTCACATTGTTTCCCAGCCCCCAATTAAAACTTAAGAATTAACTCAGTAGGGATGGCTAGGTGGCACAGTGAATAGAGCACTGGCCCTGGAGTCAGGAGGACCTGAGTTCAAATCCAACCTCAGACACTTGACACACTTACTAGCCATGTGACTTTAAGCAAGTCACTTAAGCCCAATTGCCCTCCAAAAAAGCAAAAAAAAAAAGAATTAACTCAGAGTCCAGGAACTGGGTGCTGATTTTGGGGAGAATTGTGCTTTCTGCTTTTTGCTCAAGCCATACAATCCTGCAATGGAAAAGCTGGCCTTCTGTATCTTTAGTCCTCATCTGTCTCACAAAGTTCTAATCCTCCAGTCCCAATAAGTAAGAATTATATCTTTCTACTATGTACTTGGATGTTTATCATCTTAAAATCAATATATATATATCAGGAAAAACCATTATCTTCACAGCACTCCCCCAAACACCTTCCCTTCTCCCAACTTCCCTGTTTCTAGCAATGGTATTACCATTATGACAGTAACTCAATCTTAAAACATGAAAGTCATAGAACAATAGAATTTTATAGTTAGAAGGAAATATTAGAGATATTTGACTCCTCCCTTTCCCACCCTTTTTACACATTCAGTTGGTCACCAAGTCCTATGGTTTATTTCCCCTTAAGAATGTCTCCTATATGCATCCTTCCCTTTTCATTTCTATTGCTACCACTGTAGTTCAAGAAATCATTGCCTAATACCTAAACTACTGCACCAGAACTTCATTTGGTCTCTCTGTCTCTATTCTCTACTCACTGGCCACTGTCGGATCAATTTTTCTAAAGCACCGATTTAATATTTTGCTTAAATTCTGTCTTTCGAAAAATGTTGTACTCTATTTGTGTAAAGTATTTTTCTAGGCACTTCAGGGGATATAAAGATATATAAAATCTTTAGGTGCTCCCCATTCCCTCTAGGATAAACAAAAAGTCTTTACTTGGTATTCAAAGTCTTTCACAAACTTATTTCAAACCACATTTCCAGCTTTATTTCACATTATTCCCCTTTATACACCAAACTGGACTACTTACTAACTATTCCCCAGACTCATCACGCCATCTCCTAGCAACATGAGATTGCATGTTCATCTCCCTAATGGGAAAGCACTCAGTCCTCATCTCCATCTTTTGGAATCCTTATCTTCCCCCAATACTTAGCTCAGGTGCCACTTAGTCTGGGAAGTCTTTCCCAGTCCCACTAGCTGAAAGTGTTTTTTCATTTCTCAAATTTTCCTAAAGTATTTTGCCTATACCAGAGGTGGGGAGCCTATGGCCTTGAGGTCACATGTGGCTTTTTGGGTCCTTGGGTGTAGCCTTTTGACTGAGCCCAGATTTTACAGAACAAATCCTTTTATTAAGAGAATTTGTTCTGTGAAGTTTAGATATGGTCAGGGGCCACACTTGAGGACCAGGAGGACCACAGGTGGCCTGGATGCTGTAGGTTTTCCACCCCTGGCCTATACCATTCCTTTCCCTCCATCACTCTTTATCTTTTATTAAACTTAATTGGTTACATTGATTTATCATAATAAATATTTATTAAGCCCCTACTATATGCCAGGCTCTGTTCTAGGCACTAGAGTACAAAGATGAATTATTCATTCCCTCAAGAAGCTTACATTTATATCCAAGGAAATAACATATTCACATATAAATAAATAAAATTGAGGGAAGGCACTAGCATCTGGGGGAAAGGAGGAGGTGGTGTTTGAGCTGAGTTTTAAAGAAAACCAGGAATTCTAACAGCAGCCTGTAAGGAGGGAATGCAGCCCAGGAAAAGTCCGGACAAAGTCCTGGTGATAGGAAATGGAATGTTATGTGTAAGGGATAGGAAGTAGGCCAGTTTGGCCTTTGGATGACAACCAGAGGAATCTGTATTTTATGCTAAAAGCAATAGGGCAGAGTATCCAAGTAGAATGTAAGCTCCCTGAGGATAAAGACAATGTCACTCCTAATCCTTTTACCTCCAGTGTCTGGCAAAGTGCCTTCACATAGCAAACACCCAGTAAATGTTTATTGAATGATGGATTTAAAGCATAATCCTTGCCCATGAGTAGCTTATGAACATGTCATCCCCTTGTCAGTGGCTCCCTAGAGTTTATAAGCTCAATTCAAACTCTTCTTTGACCACATGCTCAAGATGCTTCATGGCCTAGGCAGAGATTTGTAATTTTATCACCATTACAAGCCTATCCCCATAACCAGGTTGTTCCCACTGTCCCCTAGACATATTACATGTGTTTTCTCACTCTGGAAATTCCCAACCCTTTCTTCTGCCCCTTTTCCCACCAATCTCCACCACCTCTCCATCTGTCTGAAGGAAGTTTGCCTCTATTATTATTCCCATTTTACAGTTGAGGAAACTGAGGCAGAAATAGGCTAAGTGAAATTTACTCTTCCTTCAGAGTCTATCTTCTCTAGACTGACTACCCACCCAATAGTGATCTCTGGCTCCAGAAATCTTAAAACATTTATGGTCCACGAGACTTGTTTGGCATATATCATATACTACTTCCTAATTGTTTGTCATCTTCTTCTGTGTGGAGACATTCATAATAACAATAGCTTGCATTCATATGATACTTTTAAAGTTGGCAAAGCAGTTTACCTACATGGTCTCACTTGACCTTCACAACAACCCCGTGGGGTAGGTATTCTTGTTGTCTTCATTTATGAAATGAGGAGAGTGATGTTGATGGAGGCTAATAGATTTGCCCAGAGTCCCCAAAGTTTCTGAGGAAGCATTTGAACCCAGACCTTTCTGGTTCATGTCCAACTCTCTCCACAAACATCATCTTATTCTCCTTTGTATCCTCTAGAGGACAATGTGCTATCTTTCATCATGTAGGTTCTGGATGACCATTTGATTCTATTTTCAGGTCAGTACAATTCTACCCTTTGTATTGGATTACAAGCTGTTACACCATCATGCCAAGTTGGGAGCCCCAGAATCACTAAATCACAGAATCTCAAAGTTAGGAGGGTCTTCATAGGTCATCTAGTCACACTCAGACCCGAATGAGAATGCTCTCTATAACACACCCATCTGAACTGAAGAGCTCAACGGAAAGGAAGCCGACCACTGGCCAAATTCACCCATTCTATTTTGAAGCCAGAAAATCACGGCTCGAGTTTTATTTCCTAATAACTAGAATTTCCATCAGCAAGTTGCTGTGTCTAAATTTTTCCATCTGCAAAATAGGAATGATAAATAACACTTGTCCTCTTCCTACTTTGCCAATGAGATAACAGTTTAACTGTTTGCTACAGGTGCTACATAATACCATGTTATGGAAAAATGAGCGAAGCATTCTGTAGGGTGATATGCATTCTAGTCCCAACTTGGTGGCTAATTAATTATGCAAGTTACTTGTCAGTATCCTCATTTATGTAATAAGGATTTCTGGGGTCCCTTCTAGCTCTAAGAGTTTATAATTCTAAAGAACTAATGTTCTATAGTTTTCAAACTCTCATCAGTTCTAGAATATAACACCTGTCTGAGTATATGGTGCTTTAACTTTCAAAGGAAATGCTCTATTACTTGGGATTACTCTCTCTTTGGCTATTACTCCATGGGCTTTCCCTTTGATGACTAGTAACAGCCCTTTGATCTTGACTCAGAAGAGTCACCAAGTCTATGCCTTATCAGATGAGGGGTAGAAAGGATGCTGATGGTGGCCTCCAGGTGTCTACAGGATAAGATTCCCCCTCTAACTTAAAAGAGCCGAAATTCAAACCAATTATAAAATGTTGTGGCAATCACTGGGTAAACAGTGAATGTTCTCAATGTCAGGGCACGTGCCAATGTAAACAGACACGATGTTTTACAACCTGAAGGGTAAATATAATGCACACCAAGTTACATATAAGACCAGCTTTTTACTGTGTTTCACTGGGTAAACATACTTTGCATAATCTCCGAACAAACTTTTTGCCAGTCCCCGAGGCATGGCACTATCCTGAATGTGCACTTAACAAAAAGAAAGATGAGTTTTAGCTATGCATATATGATGATAGAGATGGAGATTTTTTTGTGTCTGGCAATAGTACAGTGGAAAAAAATATGAATTTAGAGCTAGAAGTCCTTGTATTCTATCTCCCTTGGTGCTTAGCATAGCATTTGGCACATAGTAAACACTTTTAATAAATGTTTATTAAGGAAACATTACATATGTGAGTGATGATTGTTGAATGAATGAATAAGATTTTGTGAAAGGTGGTATGATGTGGGAAAGGGATCTAGATTTGGAGTCAAAGAACTCATCAAAGCCCAGCTCTGCCAAATGTCTTCTGCGTGTCCTTGAGTAAATCACTTAACCTCTATAGGTCTCAGTTTCCCCATCTTTCCAAATGAAGGCATTGGAATAGATGGCCTCTAAAGTTTTTAACTGGCTCCAGAATCTATGGTCTTACTTTGACCCAGGGGTCACATAGCTAACAAATTCCTTAGGTGGGATTCAAACCAAGGTCTTCCCAACTGCTAATCCAGTAATGTATCCACTATCTAGCATCTCCATATTGCTTCTTATACTCAGTATAGATCTACAATGTGCTTAGGTCATATTAATTCACTATTAAATAGGGGTATTTGTGTGTGTGTGTATGTTTGTATGTATGTGTTTGTGTTTGTGTGTGTGTGTGTGTGGTGGGACACTCTCCAGGAAGAAGGGACTATTTATAAAGAGGTAAGTTTTCCGTGTGAAAGGACTGTGCTATTCGGAGTCTTGGGGAAGATCATCACATAATAAGAGCTCTGTCCCCTGCTTTCCTGGCAGCATGGACACATACCTAAATCCCAGGCGCAGGAAATGTTTGCTGCCCAGTTTGGTCATGGCTTTCCTGGCCGTGTCATCGAGGTTTTGAGATCCTTCATCATTCACAGCCACGGAAAGGATCATACCATCAGCCACTGTGTTCAAATACTGTGCCAGGCGCTCACTCTCTTTCTTGGATTTGTAAGTATCAAACCTAAAAAAAGAACAAAAGTTAGGACTCTCTGCAATGAGAAATATTTATGCAGGCCAATTTCAAATGTCCAGGGGTCCATGCATTTTACTGTGATAGCTAACAGAGAGGGACAGCACACTTTTAATAAGAATTTTTTTTTTAAGAGTACACAGTGAAAGGCATTTTTTAAAACTTAGAAATAAATCATGGCCTCTTGCATATTTGACTTTTCAGAAAAACAACAACCCATATTTCCAGGTCCAAATGGGAAAAAGTCTCCACAGCATTCTAATGATATGTTTAAGCCTGGACTGGTAGAAAAAGATATTGTGTTAGATTCAGGGGCAGCTAGATGGTGCAGTAGATAAAGAGCTAGAACTGAAGTCAGGAAGTCTCATCTGCCTGAGTTCAAATCCAGCCTCAGACCCTTACTCTGGGCAAGTCATTTCACCCTGTTTGCCTCAGTTTCCTCACTTGTAAAATGATCTGGTGAAGAGAATGGTCAACCACTCCAATATCTCTGCCCAGAAAATCCAGAATGAGGTCATGAAGAGTCAGACATGACCGAAACAACTGAATAGCAAATCAGATTCAGTAAACCTGAATTCTATTTCTCGTTCTGCCACTATGCTGAAGGGCCATGAGAAAGTCACTTCACCTCCTGAGTCTCAGTTTCCCCCTCTGTGAAATGAGGAAATTGTAATAGATGATCTCTAGAAGAAGCAGTCAGTTCTAATAGATATCCTATTATCCCTAGCATTACTATTTTGGGGAACACTGGAACCTTATTGTAAGAGAATAAAAGTAACATTTTTTTTTTCACATTAAAGTCTCACTTAAAAAATGTTATGAAAAGAAAATGCATAAGGTTCTTGAAGTGGTTTATAAAAAGCAGAAAGGCAAAAGCAATATCAAGTATCTCTGGCTATAAAAGCATTGATTTAGGAGAGAATTCTCCATTGATATAGGAGAGAACTCTTAGATCAGAAAACGTCATCTTCTGGGGAAGCCTGGCAACTTCTCTGTAAAGTATCATCTTAGAGAGCTTCCCAAAACACTAAGACACTGGATAAGTGATTTGATTAATAGTATGTAAGTAATGTGTATCAGAGGCCAGGACTTCCTGTCTCTGAGGTCAGTTCTCTATCCACTACCCCATGGTAAAGGAGAAGATACAAAAAGGATATAATGTTTATCCTCAAATTTGTGCCCTAATCCCATCCTTTCCTAGATCCTGAAGATTTTTCTCCAATTCTAATCCCCTTCCTTTCTGGCATCTTCAAAATCTTCCTCTCTATTGGCTTACTTGCATCTCTCTGAGTTCCTAAATGTTCAAGTCTGACCAAGGGCTGGGGGAGTGGGGGTGGGGGGCAGGCCTTCTCCATCTGACTTATTCCTCATTTATTTGGTAACCAATTAATTTCCTTTTCCCCCTGAAGACTCCTAGAATTATAGATCCAGAGTCATTTCTTTTATTCTCTCCCTAGTCATCATTAACTCTGTGAAAATTATTATTTTGTAAAGTGAAAAGTTTAGCCCTAAACAGAGTATTTTTGTCCACTTTTGCACTTCGTTTGAAATTAGAGTACAGTGCCACCAGGTGGCAGCAGGTGCCTTGTTTGCATGGCAAACCATAGATGTGGTTTGCTAGAGAGGGAAAATAAATGTATTTCTCTTTAAAAAAAAAAAAAAGACAAAAACAGATAACAACAAAAACCCAACTTTTCTAAACTAGTAAAACAAATAATATTATAAAATATTATGATAAAGAGAACACATACAGGCTGAGCTTTTAAAGAAATAAAAAGAATATATCATTTGGTACCTTTCTCCCTTGTCCTTACTGTTAATCAATCAGCACTCACTTTAACCATGGCCCTATCCCATTCTTGATTAAAATGCTTCCTTTCTAACTCACCCTAGCTTTTTCCATGACTCAAGAACTTTTGACTATTCTCCCCTATAGACTAGCATTGAAATATTTTCCCCTCCATTTTTGGCTTCCTCAGAATCCCTCTTTTACCCAGTAGAAGAACAAAGCCAAATTTCTGCATCCCTCTGAAAGCATAAAAGCTGTCCCCAATCAGAAATAAGTAACTTTCTATTTCTCTTTTTATTTTATTTTTTTTGCTTTTCATTTTTTTTT
>NW_027186296.1:70071879-70083263 GCF_028583685.1 Petaurus breviceps papuanus | reverse complement strand
TTTTTTTTTTTGGCTTTTTGGAGGGGGAAAGGCAGGGTACTTGGGGTTAAGTAACTTGCCCAAGGTCACACGGCTAGTAAGTGTTAAATGTCTAAGACCAGATTTGAACTCAGGTCCTCCTGACTCTATGGCTGGTGCTCTATTCACCATGCCACCTAGCCACCCCTATTCTCCCCTATTAGACTGTAAAAACAGGGACTCTCTTTTGCCTTTTTTGTGTCCTAGTATTTAGCACACAATAGGTGCTTAATAAATGTTTATGGACTGACTCACTGAAATATAAGGATAACAATAAATGCTTTACATTTATTATTAAGTGTTTTGCCGTTTGCAAAGTACTTTTCCATGTTACCTTATACGACACTGACAAAACTCCTATGAAGTAAGACTTTAATTTTACTTTTCAGATGAGAAAACGAAGGCCCAGATTGGTAAAGAGACTTGCCCAAGACCGAAAGGCATAATAGAACAGTAGTTATAACCTCCCTTTTGTGACTCCTTCTGGCCCGAGGCTCATTGCACTACTGTGCCATGCAGACTATATCTTGCATCATAAATTGCTTCTAAAGCAAACTGCTTTCTGAAAACAAGTATCTTTTACTGAAGAATGTGACACTGTGAATTACATTTTCATCCCAGAACTTGGCCAAGTTTCACAGCAAACATTTAAAGTGGTTTCATCAAGGCTTCTGTGACAATTTGCATTCTGCCCCACCACACTATAAAAACTGTATTCTCAAAGGTCACCAGTGGTCTTCTTGCCAAGTCATGGAATACTGTGGAGAGGCAAAGAATCTTAGAGATCACCTCTAGTCCAATTTTCTCATTTTGCTGATAAGACACCTGAGACCCAGAGAGGTTAAAAGAAATAGAGATTAAGATTGAGATGCCAAAGTTCACTCAATTAGAGGCAAAGCCAGGGATTCTAGGCTGGTTGGCTCAATACCATACCATACTGCCAGTGACTTTTTCTTCCTATGTCAATCAATCAAACATTTATTAAGCACTTGCTATGTACCAGGCACTGTCCGAGGTGCCTGGGATTCAAAGAAAGACCAAAGATAGCCCCCTACCTCAAGGACCTTTTATCTAATGGAGGAAGACAATGCATAAAAAGAATCTGCAAAAGCAGAGGGGTACCCAGAATAGTGGCATAATGAAGTCCAGAGGAGTGCAGCCATCCAAGAGGACAGCCAGGTGGAAATGATGAGATGGTCACCCTGGGTACCTTCCTTAAATGAAAGGGCTCCCCACTGTCTACCACTCTACCTTCTCCAACCAGAGAGAAGGAGGGGGCCCCAGGAGCAAGGGTTACAGACCAAGTAGGTGTGAGTTTTGAAGCTGATGTGATCTGACATCACATTATCATCTGATAATGAGATTCCAGAAGACAAGATAAGAGTCCAGGAGAGCATCCAGGTGGGAAATCGATGTGCTCATTTTCTTTGGCTTCTTAATCAATGGCATTCAGCCTTAGTGATTAGCCTTCTTTTCTTGAAATGTTCACCTCATTGGCTTCTCTTATTTAGTATCTCATTTCAAAATGACTATCCTGATTCCCTATCTACCTGTCTCATTATTCCTTTTCTCATATGCTGTATCTGTTCTTATCTTCTAACTGTATATTACAAGAAGTTTGATCCAGGGGTGGGGAAACCTGTGGCCTGGAGGCCACATGTGGCACTCTAGGTCCTCAAGTGGGGCCCTTTGACTAAATCCAAACCTCATGAGTCTCGGGCACTTACTTACTAGGTTTATGACCCTGGGCAAATAACTTATCCTGCCTCAGTTTCTTTAACTATATCATGGGGATTATGATAACACCTATCTACTAGGCTTGGTGTAAGAATCAAATGAAATAAAGCCCTTTGCAAACCTTAAAGCGCCATATTATTCCAATAATAATTCCATTATTATTATTATTATCACTTCATAAATAGATTATTGCAAAAGACTTTGAATTCATGTCCTCTATTGGAGCCTTTTCCCTCTCTAATATATCCTGGCCTGCCCCTTCCCATAGTCACATTGACTTTCTGATGTGGCCAGCTTCATTCAATAGGCCACTTGAGTCACACACTTTATCTATACGACTCTCTCTCTGTTGGTCATAAAGTCGTCTTAGACCTTTTTCATATCTATGGTCTCCTTTAGCACTTTCTATTGGCTTAGGATGTCTGGTTTCTTCCCTAGTTGTGGACAAGGTCTTTTGAGCCTGTTAAATATGCACCTTTGACCTTCTATCCCCTACCTTTTCTGTCACAAATAGCAGTCAACTAAAGAGAAAACTGGTTGTTTCAGTAGTAACTCAGGTGCTTCTTGGGATATAGGATAACTGTCCTTTGCTTTATCTGGCCTCATTGGGAGCTACTTCTCTCTAGGTCTCACTCTCTCCTTTTAAAAGATTGCATATTTTTCATTTACTCTACTTTCACTTGTTTCCCTTCTGGAAGTAATTTCCATTTGACTGTGGGATTACTTTATTGTATTATTGAAATCAAATGTCTTACATCACTTTAACAGTTTCCAGTTTAAAAAAAAATCCTGTAACATAGCAACTTGAGGCGACTGACTATTCAGAGAGGACTTATCAATACCATTTATAACTTTTACTCATTGGCAATGATACATAAAATGATACACCTTTTCTTGATGCAACATAGGCTGTGAGTTGCTTGAGAGTTGAGACTTTTATTGTCTTCTTTTGCATTACCAGTGCTTAACACAGTCCTTGGCACACAGGAGGTGTTTAATAAATGCTTGTTGCCCTAACTTGTCTTGATTTGATATGGGCAGAAGGCAGGGCTCTCATTTTTGACAATTACTCATAGGCTGAAATCAGGGACTTCCTTAACTGGGTTCAATTAGATGTTGTTGATGGGAGATGCCTGGGGCTCTTCTTTATAAAATGTTTGTTGAGTGAGGCTGCCTTATTAGAAGGAGGTAAATACCACTTGCCTTTGCTTAGCCAGGAGAGCTGGAGCATTAGATAAGTGACAAAAAGCAAATGAAGTTGGAAGAGTGCTGGATTTGGGAACTGGAGGGCTTGGATTCAAGTTCCAGCCCATGGCTTACTGCTTATGTGACCTTGGGTAAACAATTTCTCTCTGGGTTTCAATTTCCTCATCTGTAAAATGGGCAGAATAATTGTTGCAATCCTACCTCATAGGTTTGTAGTGAGGAGCAATATATGAAGTACTTTGTAATCAGTAAGAAACATATTTGTAAGGTATTGTTATTGTTCTTACAGTACTTTAAGTACATAACACTGTTTTGAATGAGTACAGAGTAATTCCCAACAATACACTGAAGAAGATAGGGAAACTGAGGCAAAGAGAAAAGTTATGAGACCCCATTGCCTTTGCGATGGGTATTGATTGGACTCAAGTAAGAACATTCTCAGCCCTGAAATTTTAGGTAAGGATGGGGTATTGGCTTAAGAAATAAATATTCAGGTAAACCTTACCTGTCTGAATGAATGACTGCACCAAGTTTGGGATTAATGACATGAACAATGACACCACGATGGCCCCAGCTCCTTTCAAAGTAGTAGCCACCTTCACTCATGCCTCCTGGATGGAGGGTCTTATTCAAAAAAGTCCAAGAGAGCTTCTTTTGTCCATGCATCTCCAGAGTACCACCTTGGCCAACTCCAATATACTTTAGTCCATAGTAATAGTCAGGCTCACTACCATCATCAGCTCTAAAAGAAAAGACACCAGCCAAAACAAACCCAGGTTTGACCATGAAATCATTAAGGAAATAAGTGCAAGGGAATAAGCATTTATATAGTATCTACTGTGTGCTAGGCATTTTTTTTTTACAAATACTACCTCCTTTGATTCTCACAACAGCCTTGTGAGAGAAGTACTCTTACTATTGTCACCAACTTACAGGTGAAAAAACTGAGGCAAACAGGAATTAAGTGACATGCCCAAGATCATTAAGAAATTATTCCTGGGAGTTGCTGAAGAGCAAAGTCCTGCCTTGAAGGCAGGGACTCACACATGATATATTATTCTTAGAACATGATATATTACCCACAGCTTAGAAAATGCTGCACAGAGTAGGTACTTAATCAATCAACAGCATTTACTAAGTGCAAGGCCCTTACAGGCTAATAGAAATTATGAAGACAATAATGAAACTGTCCTTGCTCTGAAGAAACTCAGTAAACATTTGTTGAATAAATCAAACTATCAGCAAAAATAACCATCAGACCTTCTACCAATGAATCTGTCTATATTCAGGGTCCAGGACAAATAGGAGATACTTTGATCTGTCAGTTAACTAACATTTCTTAAGGATCTCATGTGCCACTGCTAAGTATATTTTTCATTAAGTGCACAGTATTGGAAATTCTTTTGGCTTGTAAATGATATAACTTTGGGAATTTATCAGAAATGGAATCTCCAAGATAACTCTTGTACTAGCTGTACCTTGGGTACCATGTATTCTGAATAGAAAGCAAGTCTAGTAGCACTCAATTCATATGACAAGAAATATGACCTAGTTAAAGGACTGATCTTGTATGTGGAATGAAATTTCACTTCTTTAACTTTTGCTTTATTTCTCTCACCAATTTTATGAAGTCCTTCTCTTTAGTCCTATTTTGATGATTCACTGTTGTATTGAAGTAGCCCTGGGTTCTCAAAGGCTATAATTATAAAAATTGGATGAAATCTTTGGCAGGTCTCACTGTGGCACAATGGAAAGAACACTGGCTCTGAGGTCAGAAGACCTGGGTTAAAATCCTTCCTCTGAAAACTACTACCAATGTGACTTTGGGTAAGTTGTATAATGACTCTAAGCCTCATCTTTGTTTCGTCAACTGTAAAATTAGGGGGTTAGACAAACTGGCCTCCAGTAACCTTTCCAGTTTTATCTCTATTATCTTATAAAGTGCTTGAGTATGGGCCTGATGAATGATCATTGATCTGGTAAGAACCCATCCAGCTAAATGTGGATAGGCTCATTGCCAGAAGATTGACCACCAACTAATAATTTGGGGAAGGTGGTATGAAGATGGTCTATTAAGGGTAGGTGAGGTGACCACTGGAAGGAATAAACATACCAATGAAATAATGTATATTTTGCATGACTGCAGTCTCCCATAAATTAGATTCTAATTGGAAGATGGTTGGAAGAACCAAAAAAGTATGGTACCTAGGCCATAGAAATTATGATTACCCATGAACTGAACATTTCTTTGGCATCTTCCATATCACAGCAGCTTCCTTTAAAATGGAATTGAAATTGTTTTATTTATTGTGTCTGTATCCCAGCATGTCTACCGTATAATAGGTGTTTAGTAAGTGTTTGTGGGGTGGTTGCTGATTATTTATTTTTGTCATCAGTTAGGTTAGAACTATTATTCCTTTATTTTTTTCATGTAAAACATTGCTATATTAGTCATTTTGTATAAAAAGACTCAAATAAAGGAAAAAGAATAAAAGAAATAGAGTGAAAATAGCATGCTGCAGGCTGTATTCAGATAGTATCATTTCTTTCTCTAGAGGCGGATAGCATACTTTATCATTAGTCCTTTGGGATTGTCTTGGATTATTATACTGCTGAGAACAGCTAAATTATTCACAATTCTTCATAGAATAATATTGCTGTTACTGTGTATGACATTCTCCTGGCTCTTTGAACTATTATTGCTTTCATGATTCATCAAGGCATAAAAACTAGGTTCTAAAAAATTTTGCCCCTATAGCATAAGTACTGTTAGGTCCTATTGATCTGAGAAGGTTTCCAGTATTGGCCTAGTGATATCATCCAAGGACCCAATTAGCTAATGAGAGAGGTTCTTCTTCTCATTGTCTTTGGAGAAGGTAGGTAGTTCAGTGGATAGAGGACCAGGGGTCAGGAAGATCTGAGTTCAAATCCAACCTCAACCTCAGACACTCACTAGTTGTGACCCTAGGCAAGTCACTTAACTTTTGTTTGCTTCAGAGTTCCCTCATCTATAAAAATGAAGATAATAATAATTTCTACCTCCCAGGGTTGCTGTGAGGATTAAATGAGATAATAATTGTAAAGTGTTTAGCACAGTGTTTGGCACACCATCAGGGCTATATAAATAGTAATTATGATTATTGTTAATCACTTCTGGTTCATCGACTGGTGATGGCCAAAATGTTGGCTACCCAGAAGATGAAATTTTTGGCTAGAGAAATTAATGAAGAACCATCTACAAAATTGAGAAAACCATCTGGGCTAATGGAGAAAATATCTACAATAATGAAATTGTGGATTTTTCAAAGTATGGAGGTATTGAAGACTATTTTATACTAATGTATCCCAAGTGGAATAGGAATGCTTCATATCTTTTTCAGAAATCCTTTCTTTAATTCAATTCAGTATTGTAGTACAGTCCAGGAAAACTATTTACCTACCTTCCAAACAAGATGATGCTGAAATTACTCTGGAAAAGGCAAGTCTCACTCCCGACATGCATTTCTCCACCATTCTCAATAAGTATATGTCGAGTCCGCAAAATGATTGGCTCAGTGTTATCCTTAATAACTAGTTTTCCTGACAGGAAGAAAGAGGGTGATGTTTGAGCAGCAGTTTGGGGGAGATGAGCATAGAAGAAACTGAGAGTCAATTAGTTCAACCCCTTCCTTTTATAGGTGAGGAAAATAATACCTAAGGGGATAAAAGCCAATTGCCCAAAGCCATAACTAAGCTAGTAGTAAATGTGACCTTCTAGAAGATAGTGCAGAAATACAAAATATATCCTTCTCTCTAATGCTATGGCATGACCCTGGGCAAATTACTTACCTCCCTGGGCCTCAGGCTCTTTATTTGTAATGTGATGAGGAGAGTGTACTAGATGACTTTGCCTGTACCTTCCAGATCTAAATGTAGGATCTCAGGAATAGTCTCCCAAGAATTCTTTCTTTTCCTCTTTTGGTTATGCTTCCACTCCTCTTTTCTTTGGTCTGGACCTGTGATTTCATTAGTATCAGGGATCTCCTCCCTCTAACAGGGAAGGTTAGCCAATTTTCTGAGACTTAAAGAGAATTGCCCAGGGCACTGAGACCTTCTGTGACTTTGCTATGGCCACGTCGTATTATTAGAGACAGAAGTTAAAACAGGACTTTCTTTGACAACAAGGCCGTCATTGTGCCTGGCTGCCATAACACCCTGCAGGTTGCATCATATTTGCTTAATATGTTTGTCACCATATACTGTGCTTGGAAGAAAACTTGTTTAGATAGGAAATTACCAGACCCAATAAGCATCTCACTAATGATTTTCTCTTGTAAAACCTCCAACAAGGACAAGTCATAAACCAGCTCTGGATGGCACAGAGATGATGGTTATCTCTGACTGATATTAAACCGTAGCTGACTCCATGTGTCATTTGCTCAGTCTATCTAAACATATAGCAGAAACCTGATCTAGCTCTCTTTCTTCTTACAGGGGATATTAAGGAGGGCAGGAAAAGAGAAGAGGGGGCTTTGCTGAAGAAGACTTAGCTGCTTACCTCCATCTGTAATGTGGATGGAATGTACCGTGGCAGAGGATGTGAGCAGAAGCCTTCTGCCCTTGCCAATGTAAACACGATGATCTTGGTCATGGCCAGGGGCCCAGGGATGTAAGTCGGGGCTATGGTCAGGACATTCTGCTAATGCTCCTAGAAATAAAGGGAAGTACCATTCCATTAAATATGGGCCTTTTCCTCAAGATGCTCAAAGTGCCTGGAGGGAGACTAATTCATCCTCACCCACAAAATGGGAGAAGCATCAGAACAATCACCACTTTACAGATGGCAAAGCTGAGTCACAAGAGAAGATACTGCCAATTTTCTAGGTAAGCTAAATGCTAGAACTAGAGTCTATCTCACTTGGTTCTTAAGAGTCCTTCTGTTCTTTGGAAAGTAGTACTGATTCTCCTTTTGCTTTGACCATAATAAAGATGCTATCTCCCAAGCCCAGACAATAAGTTATTGCACCATGGCCAGGAACCTCTGGGTTCAAATTTTACGTCAGAAACTTGCTAGCTGTGTGACTTAAGCTCTCGGTACCTCCATTTCTCATTTGTAAAATGAGGAGGTTAGGTTTCATGTCCTCTGAGGCCCCTCCCAGGTCTAAATTCATGAGCTTATGACCCTGTGACTTCCTAGTTCGGATATTATAGGAAGGGAGGGTTGGAAGTAACCTGAGAAGCAATAACAGCAACAATAATAATCATTGTAATAATACATGCTGATAATTTTTTCAATGAACAAAACTCCTGTCCATACACATCATCTTATTTGAACAACAACCTCACAAGCTGAGAGAGATGGGGACAATAACTAGGCAGTAGGTAGGAGTGACCACCCACAGCACCTCGTTCCTGAGCTTCCTGTAAGAAGCAAAGATTTTAAAGCTTCATACAAATGTCAACCAGGATTAGTATCATTAAATCATCCATTTCCATTTTGCAGATGAGGAAAGTGAGGTCTAGAGGAGTTCCCACAGCTTGTTATTCTAGTCTCACAGCCTTAGGACTAGAACCCAGGTCTGCTGAGTCTGGTTCTCTTGCCATGAAGAGACAGAATTCCTCTGGAGACTTGGCCTCATTGATGACTTCCCCGTGAATGTAGTCCCTTTCAGTAAATGTGAGCTTTGTCATTAAAAAGATGCCCATAAAGAAATACTGTACTTTGGACTCAGTCCGTTAGCTCCCTTCCATAAAAGTCAGCATAAGGCAACTCTGTCTCTGATAGTCAAACTGGTCGGATGATATATTCACTTTTTACTTTTATTTTTTTCTTTTAAAATGAATTTTATTGATGCCTCAATTTATATTCCAGTCATTTCTAAATATAAAGCTCCATTCCTCAAACTATGTCCCTGGCATCATATAACATTTTTTCATCATAAGCCTACACATACCTGACTTGAATTGAAAGGTCATTTTCAAGCCAAATCCACAATTATTTTTTTTTTAGCATAGGAAGCCTTTGGGGAAGAAATTCCCTCTAACAATTCAGGTTGGCAACTTATAGTCATAATCTTTGCAACTTATAATTATAAACAATTACTTGAGTCATGAAAGGTTAAGTGAGTTCTCCAGGGTCACACAGCCCATATGGGCTAGAGAAAGCACTTGAACTCAAGTTTGGGTTTTTTTTTATACTCTGAGATCCATTCTATCTACTACTCCACATTAATTCTCAATCTAATTGAACTCAATTCAAAAGACATTTATTAAGCACATGCTAGTTGTAAAGCTCTTTGGTAGGTGCTAGGAATACAAAGACAAAATTGAAAAAGTACCTGACCTCAGGAAGCATTCATTCTATTAAAGGGATATAAGATATGTACTGAACAGTATGGTATGGTAGTGTATCCCTGTACTTTTTGCTGGTGCAGATGGATGCTAGAGCATTTCTTGAGCTCAGGAGTCAATTGGTTGCCTTCACTAAATGTGACATCAATATGGTAAGACCCCAAGAGAGGGGAACCACCAGGTTACCTAAGGAGACTTGAGTTGGCACAGGGTAGAAAATGGAGTAGGTCAAACTCCCCATGCTGATCAATAGTGGGATTGAGTCTCTAAGGAACAATGTACATGAAGTCTGATGGGGGAGGGGTGGTTGGAGGGCAGAGAGAGACAGAGAGGGAGGGAGAGACAGACAGACAGAGACAGAGAGAGACAGAGACAGAGAGAGACAGAGAAACTGAGACCCCTGGTTCATTGTTGTAAAGAAGAAAAATTCTGGGGGCAGCTAGGTGGTACAGTGAATAGAATGCCAGCCCTGGAGTCAGGAGGACCTGAGTTTAAATCCAGCCTCAGACACAATACAAAAACTGTCCATGTGACCTTGGGCAAGTCACTTAACCCCAATTGCCCTCCAAAAAGCAAAAAAGAAAAAAAAAGAAAAATTTTGAAGAGGGAGAAAGCACTAACAACTTGAGGGGGGAGGGAATAAAAATCCATCCACCTATACTCAAACCTAATCATTGGGCCTGATGGAACCATTAGGCTGGAAACCTTGGCTACCATTTGAGACTCAAATTATTTCATTAAGAGGAGGGGGTTGAATTCAGGGGAATTTTAATGAAGCATTTTCTGCTTTTGCAAATTCAGAGGGACTCATGTTAGTGGCCATCAGATGGAAAATGCAGACTAGCTCAGCAGTGGGATCTTTATCTTAATGCAATAATATTGTATTTCCAAATATGTGGCAAAGCTGCCAAGATGTGTTTTAGAAAACTATTTCTGTTGCAGTATCCAGAAGACTAGAAAAGTAAAGGGGAAAATGGGCAAGAATTCCAGGGGACTAGTTCTCCTCAAGGGAATTTGTGTAAGGAAAACTGACAATTCGCAATCTGACCCAAATCTGGTCTGTACACTTAGCTTGCTTTCAGCCTCGGAAATAGAGCTAGAAACCAGAGGAATGGTCCAGAGAGGGATCTTCACGTATCCCTTCTGTCAAGACACAACTGAGACAATTATCCAAGGCCAATGAGTCACTGTTCATGTGTGCAGTGTATTTCCTGCCCCAGGGGCAGTGTTTTTCATTCCAGATACATTTGATCCTAGCTCAAATAGGCAAAGTACAGTTCCCCAACCATGATCTAGGGAGGTGTGGTTCAAACTTCGCACAGCAACCCCATAGATCCAAATGGGAAACTGTTCTTGGGTTAGCCTGTGAGGCTACTCTGCTCCTATTTGTAAGGTTTCAGGAGCAAACAAACAGCCTCTATCTCTCTCCCTAGTCACATCAGTCTTAACACCACAGATATGCCTGTCCTTGTAGCATTCTTGACATTTTAGCTTTGAGTGGAATTTTTTTGTTTTGTTTTAGGCCTTGATGCCTTACCCTACATCAGGGAAATTTGGGATTTCCTTCGCATGATTCAGATTCAGTGCTATTAAATGACTTCCAGGCTTGGATCTGCAGTGCATTTGGTGAAATATTCATGGGGATTTCTGCCATGTTCAGGGCAGTGATATAGTAGAAAGAGTAATGGACCAGGAGTCTGGAGAGACAAGCATTCACTGCCTCTGACAGCTCCTAGTTGTGTGACCTTGGGCAAGTTATTTTCTCTTCTGTAAGATGGGGACAATAATCCCTCACAGTGTTGTTAGGAGGATCAAATGAGATAATATATGTAAAGCCCTCTTCAAACCTCAACACACCATATAAATGTCAGTTATTAATAACAAGGTGTCCCAAAAATCTTAGTGAACTGTAAAGCTACAAAAACTTCAAGTGCTCTAAGACTTATGAGACACCATTTTAGCAGAAGAATAGAGGCCAAGTTTACATAGCATAGTTTCTGCTTCTCCTCTGGAGTCTGAGAGAGAGAGTATGTCTCAGAAGGAGAGGGAGGGAGTGAGAGACAGAGAGAGAGAGAGAGAGAGAGAGAGAGAGA
>NW_027186296.1:70034497-70071479 GCF_028583685.1 Petaurus breviceps papuanus | reverse complement strand
GAGAGAGAGAGAGAGAGAGAGGAGGGAGAGGGAGAGAGAGACAGAGACAGAGGGAGACAGAGAGAGAGACAGAGAGACAGAGGAGAGAGAGAGCAAGAGAGAGAGAGAGAGAGAGAGGAGGGAGAGGGAGAGAGAGGAGGGGAAGGGAGGGAGGGAAGGAAGAAGGGAGGGAGGTGTTGTGGGCATGAAGAGTTTGTTTTCTTTTTCAGAGTCTCAGAGTTAAAAGGAACCTCAGGAACCATTAAGGTCAACCTGTACCTGACCAACCCCTAGTTTTAAATGAACAAAGGACCATTTTCAAGTGGCTTGAAATTGAAAAGCAAGAAGGAAGCTCTCAATCCATCAAGAAATGTCCAGGGAAGAATCTTATTTCTTCACCCCAAATACCTAAAATAAATCAAGTCTTTGGAGAAAAATTTTTTTCAACTACATCAATATAGACTATATAGATAACTCCAGTGATAGTCTCAGTTAACTAAATTTTCAAAGTTAAAAACCACCAAAAATAAGATGAAAAATTGTATGGAAATTTCTTTCCCACGCTGTGCATTTGTACCAGCTATCCACCATTCCTGGAATGCGTCCCCATCTCAACTTCACTTCTCAGAATCCAAATCTCTCTTCCCACCTCAGCTTGTGTCGACTCTTCCATGATCCTTCCTAGTACAGTTATCCCTTCCACATCACAGGATTTAGGGGCATGATGCTCTCCCCTCCCCCCCAATCTGAAAAGTCCACATAAATTTTTTGGCCCTGTCTTCATACCAGAGAAGTCTGAAATATTATGGTATTAAAAGATAAAATATTTTAATATTATACAATACTATATATGTATTTTTTGTATTTCTGAGTTCTTAAACTTTTTCTGTGTCATCTACTGGCCTGTACATGTCATCTGTGACTTCTGTGAAAATGTTATGAAAATTAGATACGAGTATGAAAAAATCATCACCATACACAGTGACGCCTTGATGATTCATCATTATACACAGTGTAGGCTTTATTTATATATAGTTTGAAATCCCATGTCTCACCAAGAGAAGGGAAAAGAACTATTTATCTAGTGTTTTTCACTAACATGGGAAACGTTATGAAAATTAGATAACAGTATGGAAGAATCATCACCATACACAGTGACGTGACATTTCGTTACCAATCCACCAGGAACCACCATCCCATTTGGCAAGTTCATGTCACAAATAGGTTTCTGATGTATAGTGAAGACAAGTGTGTGCTGTTTTCTGAATACCTGAAAAAAATGATACTATAAATAAACCTATTAGCTATGCCTTTTTTTTCTTTTCTTCCTTTTTTATTCACATTCTTAGCATGACAGGACAGGCAATGATAGGTAGGGTGGTAATAGGACTTAGAATGTATGAATGAGCTGGTTTAACTGTTTTGATATTAAAGTATCTAGTACAAGCACTGAGTGGATGATTAAGCCTAAATTAATCTCTGCTGTGATAAAACAGCTTAAATAATGATCATGAATTTAATAGGGGAATGTGGAAGGGGGAACTGTAGATGGCTTTTTGCCATTCTTCCATGTTCTTTGTACTATTCTTATTTGTGTACATATTATTTCATTAGATGAGAATAACATTTGCAAAGCACTTAGCATAGTGCCTTGTACAGAATAGGTGATTAATAAATACTTCTTCCCTCCCCTTCTTTCCCTACAAGTGATATCTTGACCACCTCCAAACCTTAGTGGAATATAGGGCTCCTTGAAGATAGAAAACGGATTTTTGTCTTTTTATACCCAGGCCCTAGCATAGCACCTTATAAGCAATAGGTGTTTAATGAATGTTCACAGAATTATATAATTTTCAAGGTGGAAGGGACCTCAGCAGCCATCCTGTCCAACTCAAGGAATGCCTAACCAAAACATCCCCAGCAAGGGGTTGTACAGCCTCTCCTTGAAGGATTTCCAGGGAGAAGGAGTTCATTACTTCTGGAGACAGCCCATTCCACTTTGGGTTGGCATTAAATGCCTTGACAACAAATTTGTCTCTTTGCAGGTCCCTTCTAATGCTCCTGGGTCTGTCATCTGGGGTTACACAGGATGTCTAATCTCTCTTCCACATGGTACTTCAAATGCTTGAATTGCATTCACATGAACATATCACCACGTTCTACCTACACCTCTCTTATGCAAGGATTATTAACTGACAAGATGAGGGAAACACCTTGAACTCGCTGGAGAAAACCATGACTTACAAATATGAGAACAATGGTAGACAATGAGGCTGAAAATTGGGTTTTTTAAAAAATGTAATCAACATTTAAAAATGGATTTTCCCTTTAACAAACTAGTACTTTAACCTTGATTTTTATTGATTGTAATTTTGTCTTTTGACTCATAAAATATGCTGCTCTTCCTCTCAGACATTAAAAGAAACTGAAGGAGATAAGTTGCATATATTTCACCTGCCTAATTAGTCTCTCTAGTAGCTTCAGTAACCAGCTACTTTTTCCCACTGGAATAATTGGCCTTGATACTTGACCCCATATGACCTCCAGTCCTCCTAGCTAGGGCCACTCAACCTGACCATCCCAGATTCTGCAACAAATCTGGTCCCAGGGCAGTAGGAATCAAAGGAGATGTGATTCCAGAAATCAGGCATTCTAGTCCTGGTTACTAGGTTCTTTGTTCTCTGTAAATCTTGAATTCCCATTTCCAGAGATGGGGTTCCAATCTTGCTCCTGTTGCTGAGTCCTTTCCTTGAAATATTATCTAATAGCCCAAGTCATCAACCTTGAGGAAACTAGAATCTTAGTCCTAATCCCCAGTCCCTCTGGGTACTTGCATGTCACCTGCTGCCAGATCTCAATGAGGCTTATCTGCCTACCTGTTTTATCTCCACCTACTAGCTGCCTTAAGAATCCCCCAGGATTGGGTCTCTGCCAGCTTTCCTGAATCCACCAATGACTTTTTTCACTCTCAGCCTCTTGCCTGATACCAGCTGTCTCTGCCTCATTCATGCACTTCACCTGGGACATCTGGCTGTCTATGGCTAGACCTTAATAATGTTGAGAAGCTGCCTGTCTGCATCCTCACCTGTTACCTGTTGCTAAATTCCTCTGACATTCAGAGGAAGGCTCACATGATTTATATAAATTTATACTTAATTATATATTTATCTATTTAATTTTATATAAAAGTTTATTAGCCTTACAGTATGCCATTTTCTTTGTCTTCATTTTAATAGGTTTAATTTAAAAATTTTGCTGTCTCAGTCAAGATTCTGGACAAAGTAAAAAGGAACAAACCACAGAAGTCATACGTGGAAGAATGAATTAAATAACTTACTTTGTTAGAATTAACTTGTTTGGGGAAGGTCTTAGAGATCATATAGACCACACCTCCCTCCTAATTTTAAAGAGGAGGAAACAGACATCCAAAGAAGCCAGACAATTTGTCTAAGGTCACACAGGTAGTAAGCAGTAGAGATTTTTGCTCACTCATTATTCTCATGGCAAGGTCATGCTCATTTCAATCTCTCACACTGTTCACTTCTGAAAACTGTCTACCTTTCCAGACTTCCTCCTATCTCCCTCTTGTTAGAACCTACCTCACTCTGACAGCTCTCTCTAATCTCTGGGTCCCTCCCCGAGTGGTCTGGATCATCCTGTCACCACCAAAATCCCATGATCCTTCCTTTATAGAATCTATAAGCATCACTTAGCATTGGAAACTACTCACCTGGGAATAAAGCAGGAGTAAAGAATGCAGACCTGAGCCAGCTGACTGCCAGCACCATCCTGAGGAGAGAGGGATGCTTTCCAGCTTTCCCTTTCATTCTGGGGAAGTATCTGAAACCAAAGCCCATCAATGGCAGAAATTCAGTTGTGTCGTGAAGTTTACTGACCAGTTAGCCCCTTAACCTTCCCATCTGATTCAACCATGGCATCACTGTAGGATGTAGGTTCCCCTCCACAGGATGAACTAAGTCAACATAGAGAGAACACACACACAAAAATCAACATACAGAATCAAACACAAAGATAGAAAGCAGAAGACAGGTCAAATGGCAAGGGAATACAGGGTAGACACACAGCATAGGATCCAGGAGGACTGAGCAAGCAGATCCACAGACCACAAGTTTGCTCACTCACACATACACAATTGATAAACACAGCTGGAACTAAACACTCAAGGTTGCGAAATGAAGAGTCTGTATGAGCAGACATTCCTTCCCCACCATAGCTTGGGTCCAACCCGAAGGCTGGACTTTGCCACTGCATTTGTCCTACTACACAGAGATTGAGTCACAGATGAAATTTCATCCTCAGCCCTGAACCTGCCCCCCAGAGAGGGAAAAGTAAACCAACCCTCATTGGAAGTAAGATGGGAATTACTCAAATGAAATGCACCACATTACCTCATTTGGGTTAGACTATTAGAGACAAATATTCATTTTAAACTTCCCTCTTCATCTCCCAATACATATGATCCAAAGTGGCAGCTGAAGTTGAGGCCCTAACCAGGTGAACCAGGAGCTGGAGGACTTAAATAAACCCCATTTTTTTATATAATTAATTATATAAAAATTATATAAAAATGTTCAGTTTCTTTTAAAGTTGTGTCTGACTCTCCATGACCCCATTTGGGTTTGGGGTTTTTAGTTTTATTTTATTTTTTTTTTGGTAAAGATTCTGGAGTGGTTTACCATTTCCTTCTCCAGTTCATTTTACAGGTGAGGAAACTGAAGCAAACAGGCTGAAGCGATTTGCCCAGGGTCACACAGCTAGTAAGTCTATGAATAGGCCAGATTTGAACTCAAGAAGATGAGTCTTCCTGATTCCACTTCCTAAACTGAAATTCCATTTCACCACCTACCTGCCCCTCCCTTATAATTACATTTGAATAAAAGTGCTTTTATTTAATCAAACAACCAAACACATATTAAAGACCTACTGTGTTCAAAGCACCATCCTAGGCCATTTTTGGCATGGTTCAGATTAGCCTTCTCCTTTCAGTACTTGCTCAGATAAACTAAGAATTGTCCCTAACCCTTTAACATGAAATAAAGCCCGTCTCTCAAATGAGGTTGGACTGGTGGGTCTTGAAGCTATGTGAATCAAGGCTTAAAGTTTGAATGGAGAAGCAGGTAAAAATGGAGTCAGGTAAATGAATAACAGGACAACAGGCATTTGGCCTAATCTCTTCTACTTAGGTGTATTGGGTGGGTTGTGTTGCAAAGAAAGAAAAATGCTATTCCTGGGAGGAGGGGGTTGATTAAAATATATAAGCTATGTATCAATGCTAGTAATGGTATCTTAATAGTCATTCTGCTTGAGGTGGGATCAGCTTTGTCAGATATAATGGAAGGAATTCTCTTTGTTTCCCTCAGATTTTCAGAGTCACATGTCTGATACGACACCTTTCCTGAGGTATCCAGAACAACGGGCATGTTTTTTTTTGTCAATGGAAAGCAGGGGAGGTCATGAGGCAGATGAAAAATTTGCTGTCCCCAGCAGGGAAGATAGAATATCTACCACTCAGCCCTGGGAAGGGCAATGTGACCACAGCCTTTTGGGAATAAAGTATTTCTATTCCTTTTTGAGCCAGTAGCCCTAGTTTGGTGATGTAGCGGTAAAGAATTCATAGGATCATAGATTTTAAAAGTGGAAGAAACCTTGGAAGTCATAGTTCAGCCCCTCATTTTACCCATAATGAGACAGAAAGCTTGTAAATGACTTAAATAAATGGCCTGTCCAAGGGGAAATGTCAGAGCTGGTACTCAAACTCAAATCTTCTGACTCTAAACATCATCCATCTTCTTGATGGCATATAGCAAGACAGTATTGGAAAGAGCACAGAATTGGAGTCAGGACACCTGGGTTCTGGTCCTGACACTCCAAACTAGGGTAAGCTACTCAACCCCTTGAAGAAGCCTCTATTTTCTCCTTTGTAAAATTAGGAGAAATTATTACTCATCCCTTCTAGATCTAAAACTCTCTAAGTTAAACTAGCATTAGGGTGCAGCTAGGTGGTGCAGTGGATAGTGCTGGGCCTGAAGTCAGAAAGACCCCAGTTCAAATCTGACCTCACTTACTAGCTGTGTGACCCTGGGCAAGTCACTTAACCTCTGTTTGCCTCAGTTTTCTCATCTGTAAAATGGGGGGGGGGGGTAATAATAGCACCTAGCTCCCAGGGTTGTTGAGAGATAATAAATGGAAAGTGATTGGCACAGTGCCTGGAACATGATAAACACTATGTAAATGTTATCTATTATTATTATTATTAATTATCAATGATAATAACAATAATAGCATTTGCTTATATATCACTTAAAGGTTTACAATGAATTTTACAAATTTTATTTTATTAGGTCCTCACATGATACCCTTTTGGGGTATATCTTAGTCAGAACTCAAGTCTCCCAATTCCTGGTTCAGTGTTCCTTTCACTCCTGTCATGCTTCTATATTGCAAAGACCTGTGATTTCATCAGTATTGGGTCCACTCCCTCCACTGGTGCAGATTACGACCCTCTTCAGTGCCTTAATAGTAATTGTGGCCAGAAAAAGTCTTCATCTAGAAGCCAGTGATGTGGTATTGAGACTCTCAGAATGCTTCTTTTAGTCTGCTAGCATAGTCCAGGGTCACCTCTAAGTCACAAAAGGGGCCCAGAGTAGGACCTTATCAGAGGTTATATCACATCCAGACCCCCAAACCAAAATATGTCCTTTTATGTATCATGAAACTCATTGGCAGTCTATGGACCTTAGAGTTATGTTTTTAACACTAAAAGGACCAGGTGTGCCAATTGATACGCTAATTTTTCAAATCATTTAAAATACTTTTACTATAATTTCTCCTACTTATACCAATGCATTTTAAATATAAACAGATATCATTTTACTTTGAAATAAAAATTGTCATCCTAATATCTCTTATTTTTTTCTTTTTAGATAAAAAATGTGCCGCATCAGTTGATTCTGCTTGGTCTTTCGAGGTATTCTTAAATTCTGGTTCTTTTAAAAGCACAAAATAAAATATATAGGATTGTGAAGGAAACTAATAATACTGAAATACAATTAGCACAATATAAAAAATTAAGTTCACAGGGAATTTCAGCATCCATTTCCTTAAAATTCATAGGGAATTTTAAAAAAAATCCTACTTTGAGAAAAAAACCCACAACTTTTTTCTATCAATAGGGAGAATTTCTGCTATATCAAAATTACATTTATAAGTATAGAGTCCTCAGGGACCAAAGCAATCATGCTATCCACTGGAACAAAATTCATATCATTAAACAAAAAACACAGGCTTGGGAGTTTGTTTTTTTGTAGTAATGAAATTATTTTTCTTCACAAATGGCCACCTTTACATTAAAAATCCCAATGTTCTGAAAGTTTATGTGCCATGAAGTATTCTTTAAAGTAAAGGTAGAAGTTCTTGAGGGCAGGAACTGTTTAATTTTGTCTTTGGACAAAAGCACCTTGTATACAGTAGGTGCCTAACGAATGCTTGTTGAATTCAAGAAAACTGATCTAATCTTTGAATTCTCTCCTAAGTAAGAAGAGTTTCTGCAGTTCGCCATTAAAAGCTATCTGGCAAAGGGAAGTAAGATTCTGATCCCCTTTGTCTGGCAAGACACATTCTTTGAAATGGTTCCCAGCTGCTGGATGCTTCCAAAACGTGAATATTAGCAAACAATGCTAAAAAGTCGATGCGGGAAGCCATTAGTTGGTGGCTGGCAGCTACTGCAAGTGTCAGTACCCATGATGTATCAGAAAACACATTCTCTGAAGCATGATTGGGAACCTTGGATCTGTCAGGCTTCTCACATAACTTAATGAAGATGATTCCAAAGGGATGAAGATGTGTCTCTTTGTGGGAGGAATGAAAGCATGCATTTTCAAAGTCTGGCACTCCAGGATTGTCCAAAAGTCATCAGAACAATGTGCTACCATTCTCAGTATCATGCAAAAACTCTGTTGTTGTTGTTTTTTTTAAGTTCATATTCAGTTTGACCTCTCTGCTAGCTAGGTCTGAAAGAGCTCTGGAAAAAGGCTTTGGCTATGTAGGGTTATAAGAAGGTTATAGGGCAGCTAGGTGGCACAGTGAGTAAAGCGCTGGCCCCAGAGTCAGGAGGACCCAAATTTGGTTCCGGTCTCAACTGCCCTCCAAAAGGCAAAAAAAAAAAGTCCCCAGAGTCAGTTTACTGTTGAAAGAGAGGCCAAAGCTGGGTAGGTACAAAAAAGTTCACCACAGCACCCAACATCCACTTCCTTCTTTGTCTTCTCCTCTGATCCATTACACACAGGAGTCACTTGTGTCTTTCCTCCATCTTCGAAACAACTGGGATAAAAATTGCCTTCATATCCCACCAATTATCACCTAAAGAGGAAAAGGAAAAATGGGAGAAAGGTAGAATTTTATAGTTACAGCCTTTGGGAAGGTGCATAAAGTCACTAGATTAAGAACCTAAAGTTCTAGTGTTTTACCACCAAAATTTGCACAAATGTGATCCCAGGACTATTTTATGTCTCTGGGTCCTTCTCTGCTAAAAGAGATTGATAATACCTACATTCTCAATTCCTTACAAGTGTATGGAGGCTAGGTATGCATGATGTGCTTTGAGAACTTTTAAAGGGCTCTAGGAAAAGGCATGGTTTTATGTAGAGAGGCAGCTGGTAATATGGAAAACACATTCAATTAGGAATCAAAAAGTCTGGGGTTTGAGTCCAAAATCTTCCATGTATTAGCTCTATGACCTTTGGGCAAATCACATAACCATCTAGGGATTCCAGTTTCCTTATCCATACAATGAAGATAATACATTCCCCAAGAGAAAGCATGGATTATGGATAGAGAATTGGTCCTCAGAATCAGGAAGACCTAGGCTCAAGCCTCAGCCTCTGAAACATACTGGCTGTGTGACCCTAGGAATAATATCTACCTTCCCAGGACCTTCAGGTAACCCTCTGAGATTATAGAGCAGACCCCAAGATACAAGGGTAAAGGAAATTTCTTCACTGAAGAGGAAACATGCTAGGAAATGTTGAACAAATGTAATGTTACTATTTAGATGCATCTTTAGGGATCATGAGGAGAAGAGTAGGGATCATTTCAAGTTCTCCAGACAGAACATATTAGAAGCCCAGAAGAACAATTAGGGAGATCCTTTCCTAGGGGTAAGAGAAAAAAATGAATGTACATATCTGCCTCTTTTCATTGTCATGACAAGGGAAGAATTCTCATTCTAGAATAAAAGGATATTAATCATGATCAACAGAGAGCAATAACCACCAGAAATATGGCTAACCTCCCCCCACCAAGGTCTCTCTCCTTGAGATAGAGAAGGAAAAGCTACTCTTGGTCCTCAAAATAGAGTTTTCCCCTGAGGTCTAGCCTCTATGTTGCTTAAACACTGCAGACAGAAGACAGGACTCAGAGAGAAATAGCATTTCTACATTTTTTTCTTCTTTTTTAAAACAAAAAGTCAAAAAACAGTCAATGAGAGGATGCCAGCTATGTGCCAGTGCCCACATGAAAGTATGGTTATGGAAATTTGGACAGGAATATCTTTATTTTACTCCTTCCAATATCCCCTTTGCCCTACACTCTCCTGTAGCATCTGAGCCAAGCATTTGTAAATCTTAAAGCACTTTATAAATGATAGCAATTGTTATTTTCTCTTTGTCTTTTTCTGTCTCTCTCTCTCCCACTTCACTCCCCAAATGAAGCTACCCTCTGTTGAATGAACCTTTTCCAGGGAGCAGTAGGCAACTTTTGCTCCTATAACCAAGACCAACAGTGCCAAAATTATAGGTTACTCTAAAAGGCCACTTCAAGTACCCAAGCTGCCTTCTAGGTCAGAGCAACCCTGTCTGTACTTAGCACTGGTAACAGAAGTTTCTGAGCAAAGGAGGAGTTGCAAAGCAAAATGGAATTTGGAGAATGGCATGGTAAATTCATCTTTCATTTCCTTTGAAGATCCTTCCTCTACCATTGATCTAACTTTCTCTAGCCCTAATTGAGGCTTTCTGCCCCAAGTTAGGACATGGCAATGACCTGTGAGTAGGTAACTTAGCTCTGGTGATACAGTGGTATACATCTTGTTAATATTAGGTCTTATTTAATAACTCTAAACTCATCACAATAAGAACTGACTGGTCAATATTGCCATTATCTTCATTATCTCCTTTAATCCACAGTGTGAAAAATCTGGGAAGTAGATAAATACAAGCATTATTTGACAGATGTAGAAGTTGAGTCTTCTAGAGATGAGGTTGCTTGCCTAAAGTCACATAGCTTGGTAAGTAGTAGGCCTGAGACAAATGTAATTTTCATCACTCTTTTCCCCACATCATACCGCTCTGTTTTTTCTCATCCTTCACATGGAGCGGTCCTTATGAAATCCTATTCCTTTCTTGGTTAAGTCATCCTCTTTCTCACCCCTATTATGAACTTCCTGTTATTCTTCCCAGATTTGTCTTTGTTTATTTACAGAAACAGAAAATTGGATGGATACAAAAGCTATCCAGTCAAATCAATATGAAGAAAATCACTGTTTGCCTATAAATTATCTAGACATTTGGGTAAAGTAGTTTGGGGCCTTATTTTTATGCAGCTTTTTAGAGACAAGTGGGGGTGCAGTAGATAGAATGTTGGGCCTGGCAGAGTCAGGAAGACCTGAGTCTAGATTCAGAGTCAGACATTTCTTAGCTGTGTGACCCTGAGCAAGTCACTTAACCTCTGTCTGCTTCAGTTTCCTCAGGTATAAAATGGAGATTCTAATAGTACCCACCTCCCAGAGCTGCCATGAGGATCAAATGTGAAAATATTTATAAAGCACTTAGCACAGTGCATGATAGTAGGTGCTTAATAAATCCTGCCTCCCTTCCTCTTGTGGCTAGTTTTCTCTCTCTCTCTCTCTCTTTAACTTTACTTTGTGTACTTAAGAGTTGAATATATTGTCTCTTGATGAGAACAGTGTTGTGGGGCATTAGAATCTATTCGTAGGAATCACTTATTTCCACAGAGAGTTCACTAAAGAAGAGATGACGTTGTGTTTCTATACTAGACCACAGACCTACCAACGTTCATAGACCTTATGGGCAGCTTAGGGGGACCAGAACTCACAAAGATGACTTTTGAGACTTGTAACACTAAGGGATTCTCTATTAGTGGCACCCCACACAGGCCTCACCCCTATGTCTGTCATCAGTATGGGGACTTTGGATAGTTTCTATTTCTTTTCTCAGGGTAAGATTGAAGTTTTCCATCTGATTTCAACTGGTGTGCAACTCTTCTTCCCAACATCCTGTCTCCATACTGGCACACTTTCTGTTTGCCTGGCCCCTGGAAAGGTTAATGATTCCCTTCGTTAATCACTTCAGGTGCCACCACTGCCAGTCCCTGAGTGTCAGGTTCCACTTGTGGCTGAGGAAGTGGGGCCTGCCTGAAGCCGAAAATGAAAAAGTCCAAGTTAAATAAAATCTCTACACAACCAAGGCTTTGATTTTATGCTGTTCTTTTTGCCCTGAATTTAGTTTTTTGAGACGTGCCTTCTCATTAGATAAGAAGAAACATCCAAAGAAATTCAAGCACTGTTTGGATAGCTGACCTTTCTCCCAATGTCCATTGGCTATTCTAATAAGTCTCAATCATACATAGGAAAGGATGAAACAAGAGAAAGAGTGTGAACCTTCCTTCTGAGACCTTATCCAATCAAGGCAGCTTTGGGGTACCTTGATAGAAGACTATTTTCAAAGTAGAAGTAACATGGTCCTGCGTCTAGGGAGACCCTTAAATCAGTGATGTGATCTCTGGTGGCTGGCTGCCTCCTGGGGGAAGGTGCCAAAGCAGGACTCACCTGATTTGCTAAGGGGGTAACACCTGGTTGGACACATCAACAGGTTTAGGGACATGGCAACCCCCATCTGGAAAATCTGTGTAAAATGTAGTACTAGCCTTTGTGTGTTGTCTACCGGCTTTCACATTCTTTTCACAAATCTTAACTTTTTACTTATTTTAACATTTAAAAAGAAATTGTATATATTTATGGTATTAAAAGATAAAATATGTTGATATTATATAATATATTATATAAGATTATTATTCTATGATATATTATAACATAACATGATATAACATAATATAGCATTATATTATGTTATACTATATAATACTATACATTTATTTTAAGCATTTCTAAGTTCCTGTGTTATCTGTTGGCCTTTGGGTATCTGCAGCTTTTGCAAAACTCTCTCCAAATTCCCATTTAATTTTTTATGCCAACCAGCGATACATAGAAACTGCCATTGGGAAAGTCACAATGTGGAAGGGAGAACTGTAATGTTAATAGTTAAGTTCCTGGATTTCCATATGAAAAATCACATGGTTTAATGACACATTCCCCACCGCCCCAAACTAAACGATTTAAGTTATCATTCATCTCTAGCATTCAATAAGGCAGGTAGGTGGTACAGTGCATCAAGAGCTGTGCCTGAAATATGAAAGACCTAAGTTCCAATTCAACCTCAGACACTTACTTGCTGTGTTACCTTAGGCAAGTCACTTAACCTCTGTCATCTTTAGTTTCCTCCACTGTAAAGTGAGAATAATATTAGCAACTTCCTCCCAGGATTGTTGCAAAGATCCAATGAGATAACATTTGAAAATTACTTAGCACAGCACCTGACACATAGTTGAAACTTAATAAAGGCTTGTTTCCTTCCTTCAAATTCTAGAAAGGAAACAGCTCAAACTATGGGAAATGTATCAGTTTACTCTCTGGAGAAATACTGCCATTGCCTGATATAAAATGCATCAATAAATATGTATACCTTCATATAGGAACAATATTTCCTACCATCCAGTCTAATAAGAGAGAAGTACCTGGAAGACCCTTAAGTCTTTTCACTAAGAACATCCAACTGGTCACAAAGGATAAATGTTACTTGCTCCTTGAGCCTGAACTGGTTCTTCCTCTTCAAAACATCAATATCCCATGTCTCTCTTACTACAGCAAAGGCAAATAGCATGAAGGAAATTCAAAAAAGCCTTTTGGCTTCTTTAGAAATAGCCCTTCTGGTTCTAGGCATTCCATAGCTAATGACTGCTCTGTGCATTGGTCATTTACATTGATCAGATGACGGGAAAACGATGATTTGTAAGGGCTACTAACAGTAAAAGAGCTGTTTGGGAACATTTCACAAGGTGAGTTATGGATAATTTTTTTTTTTTGCTTTTCCTTCTGCTCTGTGGAGGAAAGAATTTCCTGGCTCATTAATTACTGCTTCCACTTCAGTTATGTCATTAGTTAGAAGTTACAGTTTGCATTACAAACACTTTCTTTATGCACACATTATACACTCCCCATTATTTTTTATTATTTCCCCCAAATTAACTATCATGTTTTAAATGGGAAATCCCCATCCTGATGGCCACCTGCAATCTAAGAGGCTCAGATCTCTCCTTATAATAAACAGAAATACTGCACATTATTAATACCTCTCTGGGCACATCATAGGAAAGCCTGTTCTATCCTGCTCTGCCAGCAAATCCAAATCCCTTTATTACTCGCCCGGCACCTGGTTAGGGATTCAGGGAGTTACAAAGACGTTCCTGACTGCTGCCAGAATTGAGACTCTCAATGAAGACAGAAGGTTTAAAAAGCACCTCTCCTGTTTTCTTCCGGCACACTGCTCTTCAAATAAAAAAGGTCAAGCATCACCTCCCTCTGGCAAAAGATTTTTCCCAATAAATTTTCATTTCAGAAGCATTTTGGGGGGAGGAGGGGTCAAGATTAAATCCTCTAAGGAAATACTCTGAGCACGATTTGTAAGAGAAGGTAGATTTTCTTTCTGTGAAGCAGATTCAGATCAGATTCAAGACCAAAAGAGGGAGACTAGGTTTAGTTTTAAAATTTAATCTAAAGTAGGTGTTTAGAACCCTGTCATTAAGTTTCAGAGGCATGAATATCAATTTATCAGGCATAATCAGCTGCTGGTTCTGCTCCCAAATTGCTACATGCTGCTGTACATGTTGAAACCAATTGGCAAGATGGGCTCATTAATGGGTACGTCTTCCCTGACTAAGGCAACTTTACACCAACAGATGAGACAACAGATGGAGCCACATAAAAGGAAGGGAAGGATTTTCAGAACCTTGTCAGTGAACATAGAAAACCTAGGTTTTTACACATGAAAATCACCCACACTGTATAATGCATTTATTGACTGGGTTGGTGGGAGATGGGGGGGAGCAAAGTAGGGAGAGGGATGGAGAAAAATAAGAAAAAATACAATCCCTTTGACACAACCTTCATGCTGTGATTCTGGAGAAAGGCTTGGCCTGGCTGAGGTCACATGTAGTAGGATGGCCCAGTCAGGGATGCCTGGTGTTTCAGGCACTATGCTGTAAGTGGTCCTGAAACAGGAAATCTTCTAGGGTGGGTCAAAGAGGCAGCTGTATTCCCTCAGCATCAAAGTGACAATGCTGTAAGGGTCAATTTTCTGATCTGAAGCTTAGTTAATCACTTTTAATCCAGAGAGGTTTGCTTGTTCCTTACAATCCAAGCATAGTAAAACTCCCTGAAATTAAAAAAAGGCGAAGAACTTCAGCCTTGATAGGATAAGGTTGTGTGTGTATGTGTGTGTGTGTGAGTGCATACATATGTTAATATTTAAACTGACTGTTCCTCAGGTGTTTTCCCAAACACGGGACACTTACCTTGGACAGTTATGAAAGACAATAGGGTCACAGGATTTAGAGTGGGATGGTGTTTTAGACCTCACATAATCTGTCTTAGCAGAGTTAAGTTTCAAACTCAGATCATGGCTCCAAGTCCACTGGTTTTTCTCACTGAATCTCTATTAAAAGGCAAGAGGCATCAGTTATTTCTTTCATGCTCCTTCAGGACTCAGTTCAAATCCTGTCTTTCAATGAAACCTTTCTTAGCAAATAGCATATTGCCTGGTTTGATGGATTGATATTTTAGCCCCACAATGATCTATCTACCTTTCACTTCTCTGATGGAAGCTAGGTGGTGTGGCAGTTAGAATGCTGGGCTTGAGTCAGGAAGCCTCATCTTCCTGAGTTCAAATCTGTCCTCAACACTTAGTATCTGTGTGATCCTGGACTTTATTTCTTTGCTTTATTTCTCATCTATAAAATGATATGGAGGAAGATATGACAAATCATTCTTCTGTCTTTGCCAAGAAAACCCCAAATAGGGTCACAAAGATTTGGACTGCAAAACACTTCTTTGAGCTATTCTGCATGTGCAGTCAGTTCTATGTAGTTCCATACTTATTGTTAAATGGCTTCCCCAATGCAATGGCCATCCTGTGTGTCTGAAATGCACTACTTCCTTCCCTTCCCCTCATAGAATCTCTCTCTTCCTTTAAGACACTCCTTTTTCTTTGTTATAAGGAATGGCTCTGTGGAAGGGGATGGTAGAGGGACACAGGCAAGAACAGGCTGGTAAGTGTTTAACATCAGCTCTCCAGGAAAAAAAAAACATGTATATGTGATATACTATTAAGTTTAATTTTCATTATGGACATTTTTCCATTACTTTCTTAAATCAATGCAATCAATAAAAAACAAAATCAAGGTCAGATTTGTTGCATTTGCTAATTTCTGAAGTATAAATGCTCAAACAGAAAATTTAACAATCAACTCTTGCAAGCTGACTGGAGCACACCACAGAGTCTGGGGGGAAAGCTAGATGGCATAGAAACAAAATATAATAAAAAGAACCTATTTTTTTTAAAGAGCATAGCTTACACATCATTTTCTACACTGAGCTTCTTCTGATCCCCCAGCTGTTGGTCGTCCCCCTCCCAAATTTGTTTGCATTTAACTACTTTGCATTTATTTACTTTATATTTGTGCTGTATGTGTATATGTGTACGTGTGTATATACATATATATGTATGCATATTCATCACCTTGCCCAAAGTAATGTTAGACCCTTTTGGGAAGGGATTGTTTCATTCTTTAAAATTATAACTGCAGTACCTGAAATATAGCAGGTGGTAAATAAATATTTGTTTATTAAGTACATGCTAAATTCAGATTTAGATACATTTAAGAATGATAGAAACATCAAGTGCTCATAAGAGAAGCTGAGGGGATGGTTAGATGAGGCAGAAAGATCAGTGACTTGGGACAAAGAAAGATCATGGTTGAACGCTACGTCATTCACTAGTTCTGTGACTTTGGTATTGCATGCACTTAAGGACTTCAAAGTAAGTAAGGTGGTATAGTGTAAAGAGTACTAAATACGAACTCAGAGGACCTGGAATTCAATCTTAGCTCTGATGTTTATTCAGTTTCCTCATATGAATGCAAATGATGCTTCTACTTGTGTGGGTCAAATGAAATAATGGATTTGAAAACATTTGAAATTAAGCAACAAATATTTATTAAACATCTATTATGTGTCAGGCATTGTTCTAGTTCCTGGGGATATGTGAGGCACTGAAGATACAAACACAAAAATGAAGTATTCCCTGCCCTCAAGCAGCTTATATTCCATCAGGGGACAACAACATGTACATACATAAATATATACAAAATAACTACAAGGCAAATTTGTGGGAGGAAAGAGGAGTCTGGAAAGTCTTTGTGTGGTTCTTAAGCAGGGTTGTTAGGGAAACAAAGGATTCTAAGAGACAGAGTTAATGTGGGAGTGCATTTCTGGCACATGGGATGTCCAATGCAAAGACAATGAGATGGGAGACAGAGTTCTATATGTGAGGCATATCAAGAAAACCAGTCTGGCTGTACTGCAGAGTGTAAAGAGGTAAATAATTTCTAATAAGAGTGAAAAGTGGAAGATCTTATATTTTATCCTAGAGGCAATATGGAACCACTGGAGTTTCTTGAGCAGGTTAAATGCTATATAAGTAGGTGGTTTTTATAATTATCACATAATTTTACTAATTCTATCATCATTTTTGTTATTACCTAACTTTCAAGGTTGACATTTAGGGGAAGAATGCAGCCTCCTATGGTATATTCCTTGGGACCTCTGTTGGCAAAAAGACACTGGATTGGTTGTTCAATTAACATTTGTTGATTGTAGTACCCACCCATCTGAGGTGCCCATAAAGATCAGGGTAGAAATAATTGAACATATAGTGCTGTCTGCAATGATTCAAGCATCATAAGACTGGTGCACATATGACAAAACAAAAGAAATAAAGTTTGCCTTCACCCAATGTGCAATGGGAAGAATGACAACGCAAAACTTCTCTGCAGGAGAAATGAACTCCACAAGAGGTCATAAGTCAAAACTATATTAGAAGCTAATTGGTCTGTGATGGGAGAAGACTCATAGTAAATCTCCTAACAAGGATCACAGCCAGTAGATGGTCTGAATGACTAACAGGTTAGATTTCACTTGACCATAAATGGCAAACCAAGAAGCTGAAAACTCAGTTGGCCAAGATAGTGGGCAAGCTGTGTAGGAAAAGGAGGAAACGGTGAGCAAAGGGTTATTTTGTCTGGTGTTTAGTAGATCTTCCAACCTGACAAGTGAAAAGCTAAATTATGAGATTATGATCACAATATCTATGAGAAAACTGCATATCTTTTCCCTTGGTTCCTTGGAAACACCCATGAATAGGCTCAATTGCCAGAGAAGAAAGACAGAAAATGGGGACAGAAGACAAAGAGAAGCAGCAGCATCTTTGATGCAGCCACTGGTAGAAATTTAGGTGCACTAGAAAAATTTGGGCAGACTCATGAAAACTTAGTTGGTTTTATAAAGCTGATCTAAAGACAACACTCACATCCATGATCTCATTTAATCCTTATAACAAATGGTGAGGTTGAAAGGACAGATATGATGATCTCCAATTTACGGATGAGGAAACTAAAGCCACAAGAGGTCAAGTGATTTCTCCAAGGTTATAGATAGCTTGTATAGCTAGTATGTGTTGTTGTTTAATTGTTTCGGTTTTGTCTGACTCTTTGTGAACTCATTTGGGTTTTCTTGGCAACGATTCTAGAGTTATTTGCCACTTCTTTCTCCAGCTCGTTTTACAGATCGAGGAACTGAGGCAAACAGCATTAAGTGACTTGCCCAGCATCACACAGCTAGTGTCTGAGGTCAGATTTGAACTCAGGAAGGTGAGTCTTTCTGATTCCAGGCCTGGCGCTCTATCCACTGTACCACCTAGATGCCCTGAAGCTAGTATGTAGCAGCTAGGAATTGAACTCAGGTGTTTTGCCTTCTTAATTTAAGGCTCTTTTGGGGCAGCAAGGTGGCACAGTGAATAGAGCACAGGCCCTGGAGTCAGGAGGACCTGAGTTCAAATCTGGCCTAAGACACTTAACACAAAAACAGGTAACATTTAACACACACACACTAGGTGTGTGACCTTGGGCAAGTCATGTAACCCCAATTGCCCTACCCTCCCCACTCCAAGAAGCAAAAAAAAAAAAAATTAAGGCTCTTTCCATCATGTCCCACTGCCATGTTTAAACAAAGGATCAAAGACATTTAAATATAACGACAATTCTTTTTAAACAGTGGCCCAAATTGCTACATTCTATAAAAGGAAAATCTGGTCAGCTCTCTCTATGAACTCCTCTTAGGAGAAGCCAGCATCGAGCACAGATGGCTGGCTGGCTGACTGGCTGGCTGGCCCTTATCAACAATAGCATTACTCTACGAAAGTGGAACTTGGCAGGGCCTCCTGATTCCCACAGGGCTCAATCTGGGCCATCAGATGAAAGGCTATCCTGTGCCATGGCAGGGCTGTGTCAGTGAGCACAACCCCACAATCTGGGAACCTTAACAGGAAGGTTTCAGCTAAAACTCAATGATAATTCAGAATCTTCAATCTGACACAGGGCAGTTTCTTCATGGTCTGGCTCAAAGTCTTTCTAGCCTGCGTCTGTATGATTTATTGACAGTTTAAGTGATTGCATAAATTAGAATGGAATTATTTTTGTTTTCTTTGTAGTCTGAGGTGGGAGACCCATGAAACATTCATGCCATTGGCTTGCTTGGCTTCTCTCCAGGTTTCTCAAGTTGCCCTGATTAGGCTCACTTGTCTTTGAGAACCCTGGAAAATTTCCTCAAACTATTTTCATATAAGTTTGTAGGCAAATGATCAGCAACACGAAGATTCAATCAACCAATACATTTTCTGAGTGTGTGTGACTAGGATGGGAATGAGGGGGAGTGTTGTAGGGAAAGTAGCTGGAATCAAGTCCCAGCTTCACTGCTTACTAACTGCTCTGATCCCCAAATTCCTCATCTGAAATGTGAATAATACTATTTCCACTATTTTATTGATTTTATAGGTTTGTATTGAATCCATCGGATCCACTGAATGGAATAATGGGTGTGAAATGTCTTTATAATCATAAAATATAACAGAGATGTCAGTCATTTTTAGTATGATGTGCAAGTGGTCTGCCAGATGTTGGGGGATGGGACACAAAGTAAGAATCAAAAGACATAGACCTTTAACTACACTGATCAATACAACGATACATGACAATTCCAAACAACTCATGATGAAATATTCCATCTATCACCAGAGAGAGAAGTGATGAACTCTGAGTGCAGATTGAAGCATATTTTTTCCACTTTATATTTCTTGCTATCCCCCCCACAACATGGTATGTATATATCTATGTATATGTGTATCTGTGTGTGCATATGTATATATGTATGCACATGTATATTTATACATACACATACATATATATATATACATATATTTCTTGCCTTCTGAATTGCTGGAGGGAGAGAGGGAAGGAGAGAATTTGGAACTGAAAATAAAAATTAAGAATTAAAAAAAATACAGACCTTGACTTAAAGGATCTTGCCATCTAATTGAAGAAAGAAAACTAACACACAGGAAATAATTAAGAGAACAACTAAGTTCCAAATGTGTTGTATGGATTGTAGTGCTCAGAAGAGCTCAAATGAAGGAGGAAGATTAATGGGCTGATGTCATCCAAGAAGAAAGAGGTGGGGGTGCTAATGGATCTTGAAGAATAAGTAAGATTTGGAGAGAGGGAAGAGTGGAAGGAGAGACATGACATGGGTAGGAATGGCACGGTTTCATAAAGGCCTACCCCTCACCCTTGGCTTTGCAAGGTCGCCAGCCTCACTTTCTCCTCCAGAGCCATCTGGGTCCAGTGACCAGATATTCATTAGGACAACTGGAGATGGCCCAGGATGCAGTGGGAGACCCTGGCCCTAAGGCTAAGACCTTTTTGGGTTCTCACTTTAAGTGAGGTAGTGCTGGGTCATCTCCTGTACTACTGCTCGCCATGCATATGACATCAGGCAAGTCACTTGCCTTCTCTGCGCCTCAACTTCCTTCTCTGTAAAATGAGAGTATTGGTCTAGATGTCCTTCTCAGGTTCCTTCCAGTCTGTGACTTGGGGGATACCTGACTTGATATCCCACCTTCAGCTCTTCTTATTAGCTGGATGCCACTTAACCTCTCTAAGATCTGATTTTCTCATCTGTAAAATGGGGAAGGCAATAGTTATGTCACCTATGTGACCTTGCACAGCCCTTCCTCACTCAAATCCAAGTCAACTGCAAGTCATGTCATCATTTCCCTGATGCCATGGTCCTCTTTGAGAACAAACACAACAACAGTAGTACAGGATCTGAATTCAGATCCTAGGACACTTTAAGCTTGACACCTTTTCTGCTGCACGAAACTGCTGAACAAAGCCAAGGCCCTTGCAGCAAATTTGGTGGAGAGGTGGAAAGGGAAGGAGGGGCAGGGTATTCAAGAAGCACAACAAAATCTGATTAATGGTCTCTGTAAGTTTAACTCTGTTTCTTAATCAAGATTAAATGAGTCATTCTGTTATTCCTGGCTTTATATAATATGCATAATAAGATATGCAGTTTATAATTGTAATTTATAAATCACTATTAATTATATAGAAATATTTATATAATATATAAATTTGCAAATATTTATATATTATATAAATAAATGCTATCTTAATAATATAGCAAGATGTATATATTGATATATTATACAAATATTTAACTATAACTATTGCACTATATATATTTATAAACATATATATATATACAAACATAGAAATTATAATAGTTTATAACTAAAGGAGATCTAAATTGTGGGTAAATCTAGTCTCTTCCCCATTATTATATGGAGGTTTAAGTAGCTAGAAATAGACCCACAAGTTATAGAACTTTTGAGAGTCTTGCACATCTTCTAAAATGGCCTGAGTTCAGATCCTGCCCCTGATGCTTATTACTTATATGACACTGGGCAAGTCACATCCTCTCTGGTTCTCAGTTGTTTCATCTATAAAACGGAGTGAGACTGTTTGGCCTCTGAGGTCCTACTAAGTTCTAGACCTATGATTCTTTGATTCTGTGATCATCTAGTATAATTTCATTTTACAGATCAGGAAACTGAGTTCCAGAGAGAAAAAATGATTCACTCAAGGTAATACAGATAGTAGGTGAAAGACCTAATCCAAATCTGGATCTCTTGGCTCCTAGTCCAGTGATCTTCATTCTTCATTCACTATGCTTCATGTGCTTTTCATTTTATTTAACATTTATCTACCTACTATAGAGCCCCAGAGATGGCAGGTACCTAGAAAAACAAGGGATGGGCTGCCATCAACTTTTTTATTTCTCTTTTTTTCATCTTTACCTAATCCCTGACCCCCTACTCTACTCCTCCATAGTTTGTCTTTTACAAAGGGGTTGAAAAGTAGATCTGTTTTCAGCTACTCTAGGTGTCTTTGGTCAAGCTTCTTTCTGTGCTATGTTGAGAAATTGCCTAAACTTTGCTTTTTATCACTGTGCTTGAATCTCAGAAGGATTCTGACCTTTGACTCCCACCTGAAGGAATAACAATAGTACCAGCTGTACTGTACTCGGAGAGTCTGGCAGCAAAGGAGGATTCATATACAGGCAAGTCTTTCACTCTGTCTGAAAAGGAAGGTTTACAATAGCCAAGGGGCCAGCAACTGGAGCAGCCCCCACAGTGGAGCTCAGTGGGCCTACTGACCTTCCTTTCCCTGCTTCCCTTCCCCCAGCACTTGGAGGAGAACATAAGTGACCCCATGGGGCCATTGTGAGGGATGGGGTGGAGCAGGGAGAGCGAATAAAAGGAATTATAACATGGGGCTACTGAACTCCTAGTAGACTTCTTTACAACAAGATGGGTTTGGTTCAGACAAGATGAGAATCTAATTTATTGGCACCTGCTTCGTCTGGAAATCAGACTGGAATCTCATGAGGCAAATTCTGGCTGAAGTTCAGAGCAAACAGCCTTCCTCATGGTGCTGCTTCTGTTTCCAGGTTCAGACAAAACCAGGAAATGTAGAGGCATGTGGATATTTGTACTGCATATACTCTGTCTTCTACGATTCTACTCCTTGCCTCCACAACTGCTTTTTTTTCCCTCTTAGTCCCTCTGGTCTCCCCCCCACCCACCCCCCAAGTCAGACTGGAGCAGAGAGAAGAATGGACTTGGTTTGGGTTCAAGTCTTGGCAAAGGGTTAGAGTAGTCTTTGTTTTATCTGATATGGCTGGCCTTTCCCTAGATTATTTATTTGTAGAAATCACCCTGTTTCCTGCCACTTCAAATAGGCCTACAGGAAATGAAGATTGTCAGGGGGTTACAAGGCATGTTTTTACAGCCCATTATGGGAGCAATAGAGAATTTGGTCATGACCCTGCATTGCAGGGCACAGGTGCCTGAGTCATTTTTCCCAAGCCAAAGCAAATGAAATAAAATCACCTTTTCTTTCAAAGGGCCAGGAAGAACCTAACCTCATAAAATCACACATTAGCGGAAGACTACTCTCATCAAAATCTCTCAAGTGCACATCAGGACAATCAATCTGAAGAAAAAAAAAATCTAAAAAGAGAGAACAGGCATTATTATGTAACCAAAAAACCCCAGCTTGGTGCATCTCTTCCAAATCCTGTGGTTATGAAACCATAGTCATATGCATTTCAATGGGCAACAGCAAATCCTTCTTAATTCAGAAGCACATGACATGGCAATGTGTTCTGTATCACTAAAATGCCACAAACGTATATACATTGGGCCCTGAGAGTTTTCAATCCCTATACAAGCATGGACTCCTTTAAATAGCATCAAGTCTGTGCCTGTTATGTGACTAGCTGACCTGTTCTTATACTTGCAACTCATTCCTCTCCTGAATTCCATCCTGTATTTTTGCTTGTTGAGTGATTAAGCATGAAGGAATGTGAAATGACAATAAGTGACTGGTTGCCCTACATCAGGGGTGGGGAACCTGTGACTTCCAGGCCAAATGTGGCCCTCTAGGTCCTCAAGTAGGACTGAATCCAAACTTCAAATCCAAATCCCCTTAATAAAAGGATTTATTCTATAAAACTTGGACTCAATCAAAAGGCCTCACCTAAGGATCTAGAAGGCCACATGTGGCCTTGAGGCTGCATGTTCCCCACCCCACCCCTGGCCTAGACTGTCCAGAAAATTCGTCTTAGCCATGACAGGAAGCCCCTCCAGAAATACAGCCTTTTATATTAGGGGAAAAATCATTGCTATAATCACATTTAACACACTAATCATACTGAGCAGAAACTAAAGGGAGAAAAAGGGAAGGGGGGAGAGAGGAAGAAAAAAGAGAAAAGATTAGACAGAAGAGAGTGAGGAGAAAGAGACATATGAAATGAGGGAAGAGAAAGGAATGAGGAAAAAGAGAAAAAGAAAATGAGATGGGGAAGAATAAGAATGAGAAAGGAGAGACTGGAGAAAAAAGAAAGAAGAAAAGAAAGATTAAAAAGACAAAGAAAGGATAAGGAAGAAAAAGGGAAAGGAAGAGGGAGAAGAAAGAAAGAAAAAATGAGAGGGGAAAAGACAAATGGAGAAAAAGAACAAAAGAAAGAGAAAAGAATGAAACACGAGAGATAGGAGAGAGGGCAGGCAGTAGAAAGGGAAGGAAGAGATAGGGAAGGAGGGGACAGATCTTTCTGGTTGTGGATGTTTTCATTTTTGCAGAGTGAAATATTAGTCACCATCTGCCAGAGTGTGACTGGCATTTCTGACTTAATTACTCCTTAAAGACACCAACAATAAAATGGTCAAGGTTAGGATCAGGTAGCTTTATGGTGGTAGGATAGAGTCAACTGCTTTCAAGAGGACTCCTCTCTCCTTTACCTAATTAAGCACCTTCAAGTCTGTGGGAAAGGATTAAAAAAAAAATAGATTTTGAGCCACCATTCCTTCACTGAGATCTTTTTCTGATGACTCATTGTGCCTTGAAGAAAAATTAAATAACCTTAGTCTAAGCCAGATTTCCCTCGATTCTGTTGAATTCAGCCAAACCTTTCCTCTGGGATTACCTTCAATTGACCATACATATATGTGTGTATGTATATGAATGCGCATGTAGATACACACATATGTGTGTATATATTTCTTGTGTGTACATAGTTATTTTTATATTGTCTCCCTCACTAGAATATGAGCTCCTTAATAATTAAAATTATTAAATTGATTAATAATAATATTAAAGCTATCATTTTTATAGCACTTTAAGGTTTATAAAACACATTATAAGTTAACTCATTTGTTTCTTGAGAGCAGGAGCCATGCACCTGCCTTGCTTTGTGCCTCTAATGCTTAACACAGCTCCTAGCACATAGTAGGTGATTAATACTACAAGGACCAGGCCTATCAATTGATACAAATATTTTATTATAGTTTTACTTTGAAATAAATTTTTTTCATCCTATTTCTATTTTATTTGCCTTATAGATTAAAAAAAAATGCCCTGCATCAATTGATATGGCTTGGTCTTTGAGGTGTTCTTAAATTCCAATTCTTTTTTAAAATGCTCAATAAATGGACTGATTCCAAACCCACTGGAAATATATAGCCCCAACCAAAGATATGGCACTGATATTGGATTTGGAGTCAGAGGATCTGGGTTCAGATTCCCATTCTCTTACTACCTGTGGGACCTTGGGGAAGTCACTTCCCCATCCTAGCCTACATTTCCTTATCTGTAGAATGGGGGAAAACTGGATCACTAAGATCCCTCTCAGCTCTAAAACCATGGTTCTATGGCTGCATCTGCTATCTAACAACAAGTAAGTTCAGAGAACCTGGGCAACCATCAGATTATTAGATTTTTTTGGCCACAGAAAGTCAGAAAGTTGGTCCATTAAAGCCCTGGAGGGGTTGTGATCTTGAGTGAAGGGAGGACCCACTTAGATAAAACCATAAATCGTTTGAAGTATTGCAATAAGAGCCACCATGTGATTGCTGCTGTTATTTGAAAGGAACTCTGCCAGATGGCTCCCAGAAAAGTAGGTTATCTGGTTCTTTTGGCTGTTGTTAACAGGTTGATACGTGAAATTGATTTTGGCTCCCTGTTCTCAGCTTCCCTGCCAGACTCAGATGAATGAAGAAACTGGTTACCGCTTTGTCAGTGGGAATTGCACTTGGTATGTCAAAATACTCTATCTTCTCACAAGGATTTCTTGACATGAATTCAGTAATAATAAATAGTAACTCTAATTTGTATGGCATTAACCATTAAAGAGCACTTTCCAACTAACCCAGGGAGGTAACCTTAGGCTCATGTAAGAATTATTATTCATATTTTACAGAAGGAGAAACTGAGGCATAGGGAAGAGACATGCCCAGGGGCACCACAGATATTGAGTGTTGGAACAAGCTCTCAAGAAGACTAGTCCCCATCCTTCATCCCAAATAGCACCATCCTGGCTCTCCCCCTTTACTCCCTGTGTGATCATGGGTATATCACTTCACCACCCTGAGTCTCAGTTCTCTCATCTGTAAAAAGAGAGAGTTGCAGCAGGCAATGTGGTACAGTAGACTGAGTGTTTCCTCTAGTCAATTTGCTCTAGATTCCGAGCAGCTGGGTCCAAAGATGGCCTTCAACATTTACTACTGGTGTGACATTGACAAATCCATGGGCTTTACTTCCATAGGCCTCAGTTTCCTCATCTGAAAAATGAAGGAGTTGGATTAGATGACCTCTGAGGTCCCTTCTGTCTCTAGGTCTGTGATGCTAAGATCCGGTCCAGCTCTGAATTCTACAATCTTATGATGATTTAACAATAATGTGCTAGCAGAAGTTGCTGAAGCAAGTGGGAAAAGCAGGCTACTTTGGGAGAGTGGCACTGAACAAAATGCTTGTTAAATTGAATTGAGACTAAAGACTTGGGTTTTGATTAGAATCAGCACCTTAGCTAATTGGATCTTGGCCCTCTGTATCTCAGATTCTGTTCTTTTCCTATTTTTCCCACTTCTCATGGGGATGTAAAATAAAGACTCCTGCTTGAGGAACTGACAGCTTCCATCTACATAGTATGTTATAGTAAGCAAGCCCTGGGAAGAGGTTAAAGCAAGTATTTAGAATTTATTTTCTAGGTGAGAACACGAAGGCACCAAGAGGTTAAGTAATTTGCCACCAGGCATGTAAGAAGTCGTGGAGTCTGAACTTGAATCCAAGCCTTTAGATTAATCCAGGATGTTCTTACTTTTTTTCCCATCATACCATGCTATCCCAATTTAAAGTCCCAGGTGTTCAGTTTCTAGGCATAGAGCCTAGAAGTACCAACGAATGAGGCTGCAGGGAAACTATAGTGTTCCAAACCACAACAGAGACTAGTCCCAAAAGTGTAAGATTGGAAAGGGAAAAATTCAGGGAACTCCCTTCCAGTGGTCTTGAACTTTGAAATTCCCTTCACTAACCACAATCTCCACCTCTTACCTCTTACCTCTTCTACTCCCTTACTCCTCAAAAAAAAAAACATTTCTCTGCCCTAGTAGTGAACTTATGTCCCATGATTCCTTAATATTTTCCCAATCTGTTAAAACCTATTCTGGGCTCATTTCCCTCTGTACCCAATCTTGTCCTGATGGTGAACCATTTCAATAATATTTTCTTCTCCAGCCTTGACTCCCTTCTACTATTACTGCTTCATCACCCCCCAAATCCTAGGTAGCTTCTACCAGGCCCTCCCCACTCCCCTGCTCCACCCTTGCAGTTTCACCATCTGATTGGCTAATTCTTCTCAGAACTTATCTCCATTATAAAGAAAACACTCAGGACAGTCATGTCATTATTTCTCTCCAGGCTGCATACCTGGTTCTTAAGACTTTCTCTACTATTTTATAGAGAAATGCCCTACCATCCCCCCAGAGTGGGGCATGGGAAACCTCCCCTCAACTTTCTTTAATGTGTAACCTATTCCCCTTAGTATACAAGCTCCTTGAGGGCAGGGACTGTATTTCTTTCTTCTTGTATTTGTATTCCCAGTACTTAGCACAGTGTCTGGCTAAGCACTTAATGATTGTTGACTTGACTTGAAGGAACGTTGTTGAAAAAAAAAAATCTATGTATGTATATGCATGTATGTCTACTTTTCTTTAGCTCTTCTCATCACCATTGGAAAAAGCACTCTTATCCCTCCCTCCCAGGTTCACAGGCTTACACAAGCACACACACAACACATACATACACACACACACTCTACAGTTTATACCACCATTGATAACACACGTGTCCCTACTTGCCTTAATCATCCTTAACAAATCTTTGGGTCGATTGTTCCAGGACTCAGCACTTTTTTCCCTGCCTGGTTTGTTACATCATTTGTTTTCTGGCTTACATTCTTGTATCGAAGTAGCAGAGGATTGTGCTTGCTCCCCAACACCTTTTCCCCCAGGCTTGTTCCCTCTTTCTAGGTCTGTTCATATCAGTGAGGGTGAGGAGGAAATAATAGCGAGATGGATGGAGCACAGTTCATGGTCATGATAAAAGCAGCTCATATTTTTATACAACTTTACATTTTACAAAATTATTTTCCCCATTGAAATCCTATGAAGTTGTTGGCGTTGTTCAGTTGTTTCAGTCATGTCCAACTCTTTGTGACCCCATTTGGGTTTTTCTTGGCAAAGATACTGGAGTGGTTTGCCATTTCCTTTTCTATCTCTTTTTACAGATGAGGAAACTGAGACAAACAGGATAAAGTGACTTGCCCAGGGTCGCATGGCTAGTAAGCATCAGGGGTCAGATTTGAACTCAGAAAGATGAGTCTTCCTGACTCCAGACCTGGCACTTTATGCACTACATCACCTAGTGGTCCATAAAGCTGAAGCTTAGCTTCAGGATAACTCATCTGTAAAAGAAGGTCAATCCTGTCCAGATCTCAATCCTATGACTCCATGAAACCCAATTTTTGATCCTGATTCTGACACTAGGTAATCATAACTAGAAGAAGTTGGTGTCACAATGGATAGAGAATTGGCCCTGGAGTCAGGGAGACCTACATTGAAATCTAGCTTCAGAGATTTACTAACTGTATGATCCTGAACAAGTCACTTAACTTCTGTTTGTTTCAGTTTCCTCAAATGTAAAATGGGGATAATAATAGAGCCTACCTTGTAAGTTTGTTATGAGGATAAAATGAGATTGTATTTGTTTAAAAAAAAAAAAGGAATCCCACTTAACACAGTGCCTGGCACATGTAAATGCTTATTCCTTTCCCTTCTCCCTCCACAGGCAAGTTGGACAACCTATTTCACTTCTTTGTTCCCTAGTTTCCTCATATATACATATATATATATATATGTTATTAAAAGGTTGTTAGATGATCTCAAAGATCTTTTCCAACTCTAGCATTTTAGGGGTGGGGTGGGAGTGACAGGGAAAATTCAACAGACCTCTTGGCCAGGCAAACATTTGGAGAATACTACTCTAAGTCAATATAGCTTTACTGATTTCATCATTTTCCAAAATAAATATGATAAAGGAGAAGCTAAATGAGTTATAGGATGAAATAAATAGTAAAACTCTACTAGTGGGGGACCTCAACCTTCCCCTCTCAGAACTAGATAAATCTAACCACAAAATAAACAAGAAAGAAGTTAGTGCTGAAAGAAGAGGCAAATAGAATTTTAGAAAAGTTAGATGTGATAGATCTGTGGAGAAAATTGAATGGGGATAGAAAGGAATATATCTTTTTCTCAGTAGTATATGGCACCTACACAAAAAATTGATTATGTATTAGGTCATAAAAACCTCACAATCAAATGTAGAAAACCAGAAATATTAAACATATCCTTTTCAGATCACAGTGCAACAAAAATTAAATTTAATAAAGGGCCAAAGAAAGATAGATTAAAAATTAATTGGAAACAAAATAAATATGATGGAAAGGACTAAAAGAAAACATAAAAACCCTATTTAATATGGAGTCTGACAATTACACAGAGGAAGCTAACTTTTTTACTGGTAGCTGTTCTACATTTTAAGGCCAATTAACATCCAGTAAAGTCATAATAATAAAGTTGGAAGGGACTTTAGAAGTTATCCACTCCAACCTTCCACTTAACCTTGTAATCCTTTCTAAAACATGGCTCTCATACATGTTCATCCAGCCCCATTTTAGCATTTCTGGTGCCAGAAAAATAATTACCTAAAATGGTTACAGATTTTGAGCTGGAAGTAACCACAGAGGTCTGAGACCTTAAAGAGGTCAAGGGACTTGTCCAATATCACACAGGTACTGAGCTACAGTCTTACATAAAATTGGGATCCTTTAACTCTGAACCCAGATCCCTTTCCACAACAACATATTGCTTCCCTTCAGTAGAACTTTTAATTTGGGGACAATTCCAATAACCAGGAGGCTTTCCCTTCTGTGACCTGTAATCTGCCTGCCTGTTACATTTACAAGTCCTAGCTCTCCTCTCCATGGCCATGCAAAACAAGTCCAATAATTTTTCTTCATGATACTGTTTCAAATATTGAGGCACTATTGCATAATGGATAGAACACACCAAGAACACAAGAGTTCAAATCCTCCTTCAGATGCAGACAATTGTGGGAATTACTTCAGGTCACACTTGATAAGGTTGTTATGAGGAACAAATGAGATAATGAATACAAAGGGCTTCACAGACCTTAAAGCGCTATGCAATGCCCTTACAGAAGAGCAGGGAGGTGGTACAGTGGATAGAGCTCCAGTCCTGAAGTAAGGAAAATTCATCTTCCTAGGTTCAAATCTAGCCTCAGACACTTAATAGTTGTGTGACCCTGAGCAAGTCACTTTATCCTGTTTGTCTCAGTTTCCTCATCTTAAAATGAGCTGGAGAAGAAAATGGCAAACCACTCCAGTATCTTTACCAAGAAAACCCCAAATGGGGTCACAAAGAGTCAGACACAACTGGACAACAACAAAATGGTACCTTATTGTTATTTGAAAATAGCAGTCCTATTCCCTCTTTTTCAAGTCTTTTTTTTACAGGTGGAACATCTCCAGTTCGTTCTTCATAATACAGTTTCTAAAGTCATTATCACCCCAATCTCCCTTTTCCAGATGTGTTCTCATTCATCACTATCCCCTATTAAAATGTGGCACCTAAAATTGGACACAATAAGTCAGATGTGCTATAACCAGTGTGGAGAACAGGGAGACTATTACCTTCCATGCTCTGGACACTCTATTCCTAATAATGGAGCTTAGGTCTGCCTTAGCCCTTTTTGGAAGCCTTTTAATTTATTACCCAAGATGAGGTGGGCCTGTATATGGAATAGCTATAATACCTTGATTCTGAGAGAGACCATCAAATGACCACTTGGCATTTTCTCCCTGCTAAGGATCTGAGTCAGTGTTTCACTTCTATTTTAAACATTAAAACCCCTTCCAAGTCAATGATACAAGTAACCTGATGATAGTAATGGGATTTGGTAATAATATTCTGTACCTGTTAAGCTGGCCATCCCAGCAGCTCATAGGCTTTACTGAAGAGAAAACTGAGGATTTTCCAGCCAATTTGGAACATGATGAGTGGAGCAGAAAGTCCTCATAATTTCACCTTCAGTCTCACCACATATCTACTAATAAGGTCCACCTAAAGCAAGCTCATTTGTTCCAATGGACCCTAGCCATTTTCTCCCTGCTCTCACTTCACTAGATGTTCGGATACTGGTGATTTCTTCCCTTTCATTTGCTAGAGAGCAGTGAAAGTAGGATTGCTTTCCCAAATGTCAGCACTGCCCAAAGACTTGTGAGGTAACTGCAGCTGTAGTGGAAAGACCACTGGATTTGGAGTCAGGAGACTCTACCTATTTATTGGATCTAAATTTAATTGTCATCAAGAAGTTATTAAACCAAAAGGAAGTCAAATTCTGAGTAAGCATAATGACCAATCTCGGTTCCAGAGAACAAATAAAAGGTGCCTCCCTTGATATCTATGATCCTTTTGGCAGAAAGGTGGTGGACTAGGAGCAAGGGTGGGGGACATGAAATTGAACACATTGTTAGATATGGTTACTTAGTTATTTTTTTTAAAGCAATTGGGGTTAAGTAACTTGCTCAAGGTTACACGGCCAGGTGTTTCTGGGTGGGTGCTAAGTGTCTGAGCCCGGATTTGATCCCCAGGTCATCCTGACCCTGGAGCTGGTGCTCTTACTGACTGTGCTACCTGGCCGCCCCTTACTTAGTTATTTTTGCTTAGCTGCTAGGGTAGGGTACTACATCTGGAAATGATGGTGATATAAAAGCAAAAGGGATGGATGAATAAAATAAAATAATTCATTAGTACCAGGCTTTATCCAACTCACTCAAAGATGGTGATTGTTGTTACACAGCATACTGCCAATTTGGGAGGGGGGGGGAGAGAACGGTATGGAACACACAGTTGCAAACCTGTGCTGTCGCCTCCATGGTCAATAAAATTGGAACTTTTGCTTTTAATGTGTCATTAAATGAGCTACTGATTTAACTCAAGGATTTGCTTTTAATCTATTAAGAGGTTTTTGTTATTAACTGCTCAGAAATCATAACCTAGTTGTTTATAATCCCTCCAGCCTACCTTGCTACTACTCAAAGATTTCATTTTGTACAAAACTAGAGAGACTTTTATAGCAACTTTTATGGAAAAGTTGCCTGGCATAATAAGGGAGGCGTACAGTCTACTGAGATGAATGCAGATTTGAAGAGGTTGATCAGCTTAATGCAAAGAACACTGACCAGACTGGGATTTGGGTTCAGGGCCCTGTTCTGATATTTACTAGCTCTGACTGGGGCCAAGTAGACTCCTGTCTCTGAAACTTGGTCTCCTATTCTACATAATACTGGAGGAAGCAGATCTTGTATATTTACTAACACAAAGCTTTTCAGAAATTTATAGAGTCATAAAGGAAGAGCCGGAAGGAACCTTGGAGACCTTCTAGTCTAACTCCCTCACTCTACAGAAGAAGACATTGAAGTCCATAGAGGTTAAGGCAAATCGACAAGCATTTATTAAACATCATGCTAAGCTCTGGGGATACAAAGAAAAGAAAAAAAAATAGCCCCTGTCCTTGAGGAGTTCACAGTCTGGCAGGGAAAGAGGACTAAATGGTCTCCATCCATCCAACCGACCGACCGACCGACCGACCATCGCATTTTACAGATGGGGAAATGGAGGTCCAGAGAATGGGTTTTGCCCAAGGTCACATAAGGAGGAAAATGTTTTATAGAGAGCTTTATCGAAGTGATTTGTTATTATTGTCATAGAGTGAAGGTGCTCTCACTATGCCCTTTGAGGACAAGCTCTGGACAAAGCTGCCCATCCAGAAAATCTTTAAGAACCAGACAGTAATAGACTCAAAGTGTCTGGCACCAAGTAGGCACAATAAATGCTTATGGACTTGACCCTGTATTTGTCACCTATGGACCAACATAGGTAAGTTGGGTAAGGTTCACTTCTAGGAAATCATGTCAAACGTTGATTTTTTTCAGCCACAAAAATTAGTGACAAACACTTCATAAGACTTTTGGGGATAGGGGGAGGGCAGATGGTAGAGAAATCTATGGGGGTGGAAGGAAAAACCAAACTGATGAAATTGAAGATCTTGAAATAATGAAGTGAGTAATCATTACTAAATGAGTTATGTTGAGGGGCTGCATCAGAATCCTTATGTTCTGGCCAGAGGGTTATTTTGTAATAATAACCCCTGTTGATACAGAGATTTAAGAAAGCACTTTACATATAACAATAGCTAGTATTTATATAACAGTTTAAGATTTGCAAAGCACTTTACAGATTATCTCATTTTATCTTACAACAACCTTGGAAGGTAGTAGATAGAGACTGTTATTTTCCTCCATTTTACAGTTGAGGATGCTTTGACAGGGAAAGGTAAAATGACTTGCTCAAGATCATGTCGCTATAAGTGTCTAAGGCTAAATTTGAACTTAAGCCTTCCCCCCTCCAGGTCCAGACATTTATACAGTGTCACTTAAGCTGCCACATTACCATATCCAAGCCTTCCAACAACTTTGTGCAGATACATGCTGCTATTCTCATTTTACAGATAAGGAAACATGAGCTTAGAAAAGTTGTATCTCACCCAAGGTCAAACAGCTAATAAACGTCTGAAGTAGGATTCAAATTCAGGAATCTTCGATTGCGAGTCCAATACTCTTTCCACCAATACCTGGCTGCTCCTATGTACAAAAAATAAAGAGGTAGATACTAAGGACAGAATGAGGCTTTACAAATAGTATCAGGAAAGCTAGGGCCACCTAGGATGAGCTAAAACTTGAGAAAACTCATCAGTTTCCAAAAGGGGCATTTTTCTTAAAGCTATCAGAGGAAGAAGAACCAGACCAGGAATGGATGGAAAAGAGACAACAAATGACAGCAAGAAGCAAGATAGATTAGCTTGTGGATGTTAGTTGATGACTAATTCAATATGAGGGGCAGCTAGGTGATGCAGTGGATAGAGCACTGGGCTTGGAATCAGGAAGACTCATCTACATGAGTTCAAATCTGGCCTCAGATACTTAATAGATGTCTGACTCTGGAAAAGTCATTTCACCCTATTTGCCTCAGTTCTTCATCTGTGAAATGAGCTAGAGAAGGAAATGACAAAACACTCCGGCTTTGCCAAGAAATCCCCAAATGAGGTCATGGAGAGTCAGACATGACTGAAAAAACCACTGACTAATATATGCCAAGCACTGTTATAAGCGTTCTGAAAGAGGAGACAGGCTCTACTCTAAAGGAGCTTACGTTCTAATTATGTAAAAGATCCTTTAGACAAGGCAGACTACAAGGCCCAAAGGGACCTTTAGGGAGTCAGTAGGTTGTGAGGTAGTGAGTGTTCAGTGCTCTGGTGGGCATAGAGTCAGAGCACATGGTAAGCCCCAGAGAAACTTAGGATGCATTGGTAGGGCAGATGATGAGATCTGCTGGTTCTTCACCTGACCCGATTGATTACAATTGGTGATTCCCATTTCATCTAAGTAGGGTGAGCAACCGTTTCATGATTATTGCTCTATGAGGTCTAGATGGTTTAGGATTAGGGGAGGGCAGCAAGGGAAGAAAAGGGAGTAGGCACCCTTTGTGACAAGAAGATGGATCCTATGGGGTCCATAAGAAGAGGACAAAGGGAAGGCATGGGAAGATAGCACTCCCCTTCCCCCATCGATTCATCATTATTGGAAATGCTTAATCAGAATCTGAATGACAACCTGTCAGAGATATTATAGAAAATATTCTTTTCTAGAGTAGAAGGTTAAATAGATACCTAAGATCACCTCCAATTTCAAGGTTCTATAATTCAACCACGTTTTTTCAGCAAATAGACAGCAATACTATGGCAGCTCCCCTGCATACTTACAACTAGAGAATGCAGAAGAATTAAGTTGTAAGGTACCACAGAAAAAGACCACTAAGAGAAGGAAGAGGGAAAGTTCACCACCTTGTATCTACTCTATATTATCATCCAGAATTTCACTGAATGGAAAAAAAATTCCGAGTTTACCAGATGTGTATGTCAGTAAGTTCTCCTAGGCATGTTCTCTCCTTCTGATGCTTCCTCTCATAGACTCATAGAATGTCAAAGTTGGATTGAACCTCAGGGATTATCTAGTTCAAACCCATCGTTTTCCACATGAGGAAACTCTGGTCCCTGGACGGGGAGTAGCTAAGAACACACTGTCATTTGCCTTCACCAAATACATCTGAGTTCCCTGGAACAGAGATCCCTAGAACAGACTACAGAAGGAAAAGGGAGGGGAATCGGTTCACCATCCTTTAGGTCCAATGCCTGATTTTCTTTGGGCCCACCCTTGATTCTTTAAGGCCAATGCTAATTTCATGGCTGGGAGAACCAAAGAGTTAGAGGAGCTCATTAACGATGCCCTGGCAGTGTTTGCTGTGCTGAAATTAGTCCCAGTGTGCTGGATGAAGTTCAATGAGCGTCAGTTGCATTTGTCTAAGATCTTCCAATAGCTTCAGCTGGAAAAAGTTATTCTCTGCTTTTCCTCTTTAAAATTGGAATGAGTTGTCATGGTTGTGGATCAGCTGCTTGCATTTCTGAAGCAGGGAAGAGGAGCTTTTAATTCTCCAACTTCTTCCACTCCAAAAAGGAGAGAAAAGCACAAGGGTACCAGCCCAAGGTGACTGAAACTGGACATACCGAGGGAAACCTCCACCTGGGAAAGGAGCTGCTGTTACTTAAGCAAAGATTACTTGAAATAATTATCTTTTCTAAAAATGAAAGACTTATAGAATAATCTACTGAAAAGCTTTGATCACCTTAGCAGCCTGACAGAGATAGATGTCTCATCATTAGGCAATAAGAATCCACAATTCTTAGTAAAGAAAGATACTTATTGTCAGCATGAGCAGGAGTATTAATCATACTGCCAAGGTAATAAGCTTCTTTGGACATTTGATGTATTTCTTATTTTTTTAGACTCAGTAGGAAAGAATAATATAGCTTTGAAGGCTCTACTCAAACATAGCATCTCCCTATATATTGAATTAATACAGAAAATTATTATATTAATACTTTGGATATATTAAAATTATAAAAGACTCTGTGACATGTGTAACTTTGTTCAGTCTTGTGTTAAATAGTAACATTAGGTGAGGTGAAAACCAGAGAGACATATGCTCACATAAAGTGTTGACCAGCATCATGGTGGATGTCCTACACGGAGTAAAAAGGAAAGGATTTCCTATCGAAGGTGAAATTTCTTTTGAATATGGCACTGTATTAATTGCATTGAACTATAGAATACCACCAAGTCTCCTCACTAAAACCCATAATAATGTGAAGGAGATTGATCTAACCCATACACATTGGAAAAACAAAGTGGATAAAAAATATATACTTCCCCATCTAAGACATGCAACTATACTCACATGGGTGTCGAAGAGAGGTCCAGAATTGAGTAGGTAAAGGAAATTTCACTGGAGTAACTATATACAGTTTGCAATGATTCCAAACTGCTTACAGCTGCAAAATCAGAGATATTCTTTTGCAAATCATGAAATACAATGACTTTGGAAGAGCCAAAGTTACAGGGAAGTCGAAGAACAATAGAGAGATGAGTGATGAGTATATGTAGGCTGTAAAGTATTACTAATGGCTACTAATTAGTGAAAATGGCATAAAAGACATCACTGAAGACTTGTATAACCATAAAGGGAGGTGAATTGATCATGTAGTGAGAACAAAAGATAACAGACTGACAGTCCAAGTGCTCCACTGGTCCCCTTGAGATAGTACAGAACTAGAGAAATTTCTCAAGGCCAGTGAGTTCTCTAGGTTCATATTCAAGAGTTTTGGAAAAGATATAGAAAATCCACAGCTCCATAGGCAATCCTCTTTCTGTTCTTTGTATGTTGAAATGTTCATTTCTGTCTATGCTTGTTAAGTTTGTAACAAAAAGGAAAATTTAACTTAAAAAAAAAAGATATGGTCAAGAATGGAGCAAGATGAGATGATACGGGAGGGTTTCTGTCTGTGTTGGTAGAAATGAGGAAAATGAGGCTTAAAAATAAGTGGCTACTCTCCTTACCTCTGCCTCTTATCTTCCTTGGTTTCCTTCCTTCTTCCTTCCTTCCTTCCTTCCTTCTTTCCTTCCTTCTTTCCTTCCTTCCTTCTTTCCTTCCTTCCTTCCTTCTTTCCTTCCTTCCTTTTTTCCTTCCTTCCT
>NW_027186296.1:69891351-70034397 GCF_028583685.1 Petaurus breviceps papuanus | reverse complement strand
TCCTTCCTTCCTTCCTTCCTTCTTTCCTTCCTTCTTTCCTTCCTTCCTTCTTTCCTTCCTTCCTCCCTTCCTTCTTTCCTTCCTCCCTCCCTCCTTTCCTTTCCTTCCTTCCTTCCTTCCTTCCTTCCTTCCTTCCTTCCTTCCTTCCTTCCTTCCTTCCTTCCTTCCTTCCTTCCATCCTTCCTTCCTTCTAAAATCCTACCTACTGCAACCCCCTCCAAAAAAACAACCCTTTCCCAGTACCCCCAGGTGCCAGCATTTTCTCATCTTAGATCAGTCATCTTCCATCTCTTCTGTTTATGTCTTGTATGTAGTCAGTTATTTATGTGATGTCTCCCCCATTAGAATGTGAACTCCCTGAGGGCAGGGACTGTTTTTATCTTTTTTTGTATCCCCAGCACTTAGCACATTGCCTGGCATATCTAAGTGCTTGTTTACTGACTGATAGCAGTTAAAGGTAGACAGTAACCTCTTTTAGCTGCCCCTTCTGCCCCTTCCATTGCACCACACTGTCTCTTCATTGGTTAGCAATATTTACATTTTCATTCCCCCTCATGAAGAAAGGAAGAATTGACTTTCTCAATAGATTAGAAGGGTGAAAATCTGATGCTAGAAGTTGCACTTGAGCTCTCATATTTAGACCTTTAATAAAAAAATCAAAATTCATTTTTCTGCCTTGACCTCCATTCAGTTTTCTCTGAACCAATTAGAGATTGCCACTGTTTTCTCCCTTTAGAGGCATGGATTGAAAAGCAATAGAGGAAGCTGTCATCATCATTGGCACCACAGAGGCTACCTAGTCCAATCCCTTCATTTTTCAGATAAGGAAACTGAGGCCCAAAGAGATTAAGTGACTTATCCAAATGATCCAGGGAGCAAGTGGCAGAGCCAAGCTTCAAACCTAAATCGACCTTTCATTGCCATTCTAACATAATTCTCTGTTCTCTGTGCTAAAAGGACCCCTTAGTACAAGCAGCCTTTGTATCTGACCTGATCTGGAAGTACTGACGCTCATATCAAGCCTAGATACTATTTGCTGGGACCATGGAGAGAGGTATTTTTTTTCCTCAGGTGTTGAGGCATATTTTAGTAGCTCTCCTAGCATGTTTCCAATTTGGTCCTCGTTGGAACAAAGACATGAAGTAAAGCACATAAACAGCTCCCAGGGCCTCTAAAACACACACATTTTATAGATGAAGTCTGTGCTTCATCCTTCTCTGCAAGGAATGGAAATGAAATAAAAACAACCTTGCTTGGCTCTTCTCCAGGGTCCTAGCACAGAGAGAAGGGAAAGGAGGGGGGAAAATCCCACCAAGTATGTCATGTCATGAAAGCTTAAAAATAAAATCCTCCTTCAGACTGGAAAAAGGGCAAGTTTCAGCTACAAGAAACAAACTCAGAAAAAACATGTGAGCCAGGTCAGAATCAGGTTCTCTTCTTATATAACATAATATAAACAGAAAGAATTGTCCTCCATAAATGCCATTGTGATTCACTAAATGAACACTTCCCTTAATGAAACACTTCTTACAATTAGGGCACCATTCCCTGGGCACTGATTCATTGATCCATCCATCATCCATAATGCATTTGTTGGGGACCTACTGTGCTGTGAGCTATGATAGAGTACACAACCCCTGCCCTGAAGGATCTTATAGTGTAAGTGAGAAAATGGCAAATAATAAATGGCAATCATACAAGTGAGAGACAGAGGCATCAAATAGTGCAGGAGTCTGAAGATACAAAGATACATGTGGGCTTGTATGGTCATACAAGGCTTCAAAGAAGAGATAGGACAAAAGTTAGACCTTGAAAGACAGATAAGATTTAGACACATGTAAAGAAGGAGAGATAATTCCTGGAAGGGGTAACAGAGTGTGCAAAGATATAGAGGCAGGAACATATATATGGAATATTAAGGGGAAAGTGACTATACCAGGCTGCCTGAACTGAAGGGTTTGTGTACAGGAGAATAGGCAGATATCTTTGAAAAGGCAGGCTATGCCTATGAGGTGGGGACTCACTGAAGGCTTTGCAAAGGTTGAGTGACATAACAACTCACAATGATATAGTACTTTGAAGCTTCCCCAGTGTGTGCTCTCTCTCCCTCCCTCTCTCTCTATTTGTGTATCTCTCTCCCCCCGCTCTCTCTCTCCTCCTCCTCTCCCCTCCCTCCTTCCCTCTTTCTCTCTCTCTGTGTCTCTCTGTCTCTCTGTCCATCCATCCATCCATCCATCCATCCATCCATCCATCCATCCCTTCCCTCTCTCCATCTATCCCTTCCCTCTCTCTACATCTATCCCTTCTTCCTTCTCTCCTTTCCCCCCTCCGCACCCATACACATAGATATACCCATATTTGAGGCTCTCAACAACCCTCTGAAGTAATTAAATTATAGGTATTGATATTATTGTGGCTCACATTTAAGAAATGAAAATATTTCTAATGGTTTGATTTCAGACCTTTCAAATTTGAAGGGATGACATGTCATACAAGAGTATTATCAGCTTGACCTAGACTAGCAGAATAGTGGGAAAAAATACAGATTTAGAGATACAGCTATCTGCAGAGAAGGGATAATTAGAATCTCAAGAGTATACAAATTCTTTAAAAGAGAGTATAAAGATCAAGGAATAGAAAAATTTTTCTTCTTGGTACATGAGTCATGACTCCCCCCCACCTCTAAAAAAGAAAGGTAAAGAACCTTGCTTTGGGGACTGTCCACTATTGAGGACAGGACTTGGAATAGAAGCCATTGAAGGAAACCAAGAATAATCAGAGAGTCAGGAGGAATATAGTATTATAAGGCCAAGAGAAGAAAGATGTTCAAGAAGAAGGATCTGGTCAAGGATGTCAAGAAAGAAAGAAGGAGCCTAAGAAGAAATCATTGGAATCAATAATTGGGAGGTTGACCACATGAAAGAATGTAGTTTCCATAAATTACTAAAGAAGATAGATTATAAGATATTAGAATAAATGGACTGTGATGGAATGGTAGCTAGTGGTGTAAAACAGGTGTTCAAGAAGTTTGGCCCTTCATGAAATAGGAGGATAATTTGAAGGGGGGAGGTATGGAGTGGTAGGCTTAGCCAAAAGGTTTGTTTTTTTGTTTTTAATAAGAAAACATGTAGGTATTAGAAGAGCCTTATGTTGGGCATATGCTGCAAGGAGATCAATGCCAAAAAGAAAAGTCTCATATACACTAAAGTGTTTATAGCATTAGTTTTTTTTTTTATAGAAGCAAAGAAATAGAAGTAATACTAACCCACTGACCAAGGAATGGTTGAATATGTTGTTGTACACGAAGGAACCAATGAATGAAGAAGCATTTATTAAGGGTTTAACAATGTGCAAAGTAATTAGAAAAGCACAACTGTAATGAACAGTCACTATATCACACGAAACAATGAAGGTAAAGAACAGTGAAGATTTATACAAAGCTAAGTAAGCCAAAACAGCGAAACAATCCCATTTCTTCTCGGTACATGAGTCATGACCCCCCACCCCTTTTGGTAAATGGAAAGAACAGTAATAGCAAAGCTGTGGAAAGTGAACGCTATGACATTGTTAGAACCAAGTTTGGCCTCAGAGAAGAGAGGGGAGAAGCCACCTTTCCCAGCTTCTTGGTAGAGGTGTGAAACACTAAACAACATTAAACCTTTTGGATATGTTAGATGGTTTTGCTAAACTCTTCCATTCATTTGGGTTTTCTGTTTCAATGGATTGTTCCCTGGGAGGGGGAGGGAAAATAGAAATACTGGGAAATGCAGGAGATGGAAAAGCAGGAGATTATAAGGTATTAATAAAACTTATTTTTTTAGTAAATGAGCTTCTGTATGTTTATGTCTGTGTGTATGGACATGTGTGCAGGGATGTATGTATGGAGGACTCAGGAAGGTAAACGATGAAGGTTACAGGTGGGTGACATTAGCCATAGCAAAGAGGGAAGGATAGGAGATGAGTGTATGTTTACCTATAGACATGCAAAAAAAAACCCTCAGAAACTAGCAATTGCATAACACCAAAGATATAAACAATAGCTGTGGGAATTTTGGCAAATAAACCAAATAAACATAATTTATATTCCAGAGCAGCAAGGAATAGAAAAACTTTTCTTCTTGGTACATGAATCATAACACCCCCCCACCACCACCACTACCTCTAAGTCTCATTCCCTTCCCTCATCATACCCAGAAGCAGACCTGGGTAATTTGAAGCCTGCCCAGCTGAGCCCAGAGGGAATTGCATGGCTACAAAAATGACTGGGGAGGGAGAAATTGGGGCCCTGCAAAGCCTTTAAATGCTAGGGAGGTATTGATGTGGAGAGAGAACCTTAGGCTATGCAATTCATTCTCACCTAACCTGGTATTAGGGATGGAAACCTGCTTGCAAGATGAGGAGTAGGATGTTCCTGATCACTAGGCAAGAGTCTGTGAACCAAAGGTTGGCAGAAATTATAGAGCAACAGGAAAATCCAGAGTAGGGTCCCTTACTTTGTTAGTACTTAGCATTATGGTATAAGTATGTAGTAATAGTAGTAGTGATAGCAGTGGTGGTAGTGGTAGTAGTAGTAGTAGTAGTAGCAGCAGCAGCAGCAGCAGTAGTAGTAATAGTAGTAGTGATAGCAGTGGTGGTAGTGGTAGTAGTAGTAGTAGTAGTAGTAGTAGTAGTAGTAGTAGTAGTAGTAGTAGTAACTAATAATATTGATCATAGCTAATATAGAGCAAGAGGGAAATTCGAAGTGTGGTCCCTTGTTTGGTTAGCATTTGCCATTATGGTATTAGTATGGTAGTGGGAATAGTAGCAGTAGTCGTAGCATCAGCAGCTGCTCCTGCAGTAACTATTGATAATAACTGATATTTAAATAGTTTCAAGGTTTGCAAAGTGTTTTACAGGTTGTCTTATTTTATCATCACAAAAACCCTGGGAGGTAGATATTATTATTATCCCCATTTTACAGATGAAGAAATTGAAGCACAGAAATGGCAAAAGACTTGCCAGGGTCACTCAAGTAGTAAGTGTGTGAGGTTGGATCCAAATTGAAGGCTTCCTGACTCCAGGTCCAGCACTCTTATACAGAGATCAAGCAGAGAGATGTAGAGAGACCAAGTGTCTGGGGGCAAATTCGGGCTATTTGTTTGGAAATATCTAGTGACAAGCAACTCACTACTTCTTGTGGAGGTCCATTTCATCTTGGGGCAGCTCTAATCATTAAGAAGTTTTCTCTTATATTGAGTCAAAATCTTTTTTTCATGTAACTTCCTCCTACTGGCCCTAGGTCTGCTCTGCAGAACCAAGCAAAACAAGTCTAAACTAATTTCCAAAGGACAGCTTTCCAAAACAGTTATCATGTTCCCCCTAAGTCTTCTCTTCCCTAGAACAAAAATCCCCAGATCCTGCAATCTATTTTATATCATTTAGTATAATATAGCAAGGCTTTGAGTTCTCTTTCCATCCTGGCCACCCTCCTTTTGGATATACCACAATTCATCAATATCCCTCCTAAAATGTGGTACCAGGAACTGGATTTAATATTCCAGATGTGGGCTGACTAGGGCAGGGCACAGTGGGAATATCACTTCCCTCACTGTGGACACCATACATACATACATAAATATAGCCCAAGTTCCTTATTAGCTTTTTTGGCTGCTGCATCATCCTGCTGACTCAGATTGAGCTTGCAATGCATTACAACCCCCAGATTTTTTTCCCATGAAGTGTTTTCTCTTTAGTCATTTCTCTTCCATCCTGTACTTATATATACAGTTGACTTTTGACACAAGACAGCAGCTCCATGACCTCTACAGTAAGTGTGAACAGTTGTCATGTTTTTTTAATTTCATGGATATGTTTGATTTGGGTTGTCTCAACGTCGGTGACCCTTCTGGCTCTGAAGTTGTTGGGTTTGGTAGACGTGGCCTCTCAAATAAATAGCATGCACGTAAGCAGTGACTTTTAGAATGGTGGGAGCCAGGCAACCTTTGGTTTTCAAAGCGTTTGCTTTAAAAGCTACCACTTTAGGCCGATAAGAAAAATTGGCTGTTGGAGACTGAGGAAAGTCTAGCTAGCATCCAAAAGTGTCTAATATCCCATAACCATCCTGGAAAGCTCTTTTCCTTAACTTTTAACCTCCCTCTCTTTACAGTAACAGCTTAATCATTCCATCATGTTCCTAATACAACCCTTCCAACTCACAGAATGGAGGAATAACTTTTAGACCTACAGGTTCTTAGACTTTAGAGATCATCTGGTCCTTACAGATGAGAGCGCTAAGGCCTAATGACTTCACCAGCATCATAAATTTAGTGAAAAATTCATCCTGGCTTCTCTTTTATTCCCTATCCTTCTCCTTCCCCATCACCATCCATTATTTTCTACTATACTATGCTGTCATTCTAAAGAGCTAAGAAGCTGGGTATGGTGGCACCTGGCTGTAATCCCTCAAAACAGAAGGTTGGAGCTGGTGGATTGCTTGAGCTTAGGAGTTCTGAGTTTTAGTAGGGCTAAAGTTGATAAAAGGTCCACACTAAACCAGTGCTAATATATCAAGCCCCTGGGAGCAGGGGGACCAGGCTGTCTAAGAAGAGATGAACTTGTCCAAGTTGGAAATAGAGGAGTTAAAAGCTTGCCAGTTAGCAATGTGATCAAGCCTGTGAAAGGCTGCTATACTTCCAGCCTGGGCAAGACAGGGAGAAGTAATCTCAAAAAATAAATAAAAAAACTAATTAATTAATACAAATAAACCTAAACCTCAGATGTTCTGAGAGAATAAGACAGTCTTTCCAGATTAAGTGTCCCCTCCCACCTAATAAAAGGTTTCTGCCGGATTGATTCACCCTGATTTCATTAAGGAAAGATGGAGAAGTATGGCACTGGAAGGGTTAAAGAACTCAGAATCTCTTTGACTTTTCTAGGCTGAGATTCCTACAAAGCACAAATTCCCGAACTCTGGGCTAGAAACTATTATACCCTCCACTAAAATACCAGGTCATTTAAGATGGGGATTGTCACAAACCTAGACTTTGCAAACTCAATAGCAGTTATTTTGACTATATTCAATCTAAAGAAGCTAAATCAACATTGCTGTCAAGACAGAGGCAGGGACCACATCCCTGAGAATAGAGTGACTACCCAGCATCCATCCTTGGGCCAGTCACAGAATAGTAACTCTCAAAGGCGACAGGAGCAAAACCTTGGCAAGTGTCTCTTAATCATAAATATTCACTGTTGTTGCTCATCCTTCACTTTCAAAGAGGATGAATGACGCCATGGGGTGAGGTCTTGACTTGCATGTGAGTTGGATTTAAGTGAGGCAGAGTTGCACAAAGTTGCTAGTCTCACTCTCTCTTCTGTAGTCATTGAAGTCCAGTGGCAGGACAATATGACTAGTGATAGCCTGGGATGCAGCGGATGACCTCAGCATCCTGATCGTGACTGACCAATCTCTAAGTGCTCCACAGCCCCCCTGCTTCAGCTGCCTTCATGTCTTTGGGAAAAATTAGTCTTATCCACCCATTCCGCTAGGAGAAGTCTTCACATGCTTCGGGTAGACATCCCTCTCCCTTACCCACACCGGTTTGAGGACTGTCAGTTACCCTCAACCTAGTTTAGCCCATCTGCCCAGATGTCTTACCAGGTGTGGCAGCTTACTGGAGTCATAGGCAATCCATGCAACAGGAAGAGGTTTAGAAAGGAGGGAGTGCAGTCCCATTTTCTGTTAATTAGCTCTAGATGCATCACTTTGTGAGGGTTCATCCCAGAGCTCTCTCCTCACTTGCATGCGCCTGCCCTAAATAACAGATTTTATAGTGTCTATAAAAGAGATCACTTTACCTTCTGTAGAAGCATTGACCCTGTTGAAGAGGGGAACTGATTTCAGAGAAGAGAAGGATTTGAACTGGCCAATTTTTTGACACAAATTAGTTAGCTATGAACCTGGAGACAGGAGCCCAACTTAAAGCTCTGAGACATGTCCTACTGAAATCCTACATGTTTGTCAAGATCGGTTCTCCTACTTCCATTAAGCTTTCCCTGTTCTCTGAAGGTGGAAATAAATCTTTCCCCTTGGGACATCTCACGGTATTTAATTCATTAATCAGTTAAAACTTATTAAGCACCAATGAAGGGTAGCTAAGTGGTACAGGGGATAGAGTGCTGAGCTTGAAGTCAGGAATACCTGAGTTCAGATCCAGTCTCAGACACTAGCTGTGTGACCCTGAATAAATCACTTAATCACTGCCTGCCTCAATTTTCTCAATTGTAAAATGGGGATAATAATAATACCTACTTCACAGGGTTGTAATAAGGATAAAATGCTTAGCACAGAGCTTGGCACATTAATAGACACTATAAAATGCTAGCTATTACCATTATCAACAACGATAATAATTAACAATAATTATCGTTATTATCTAACATATACAGAACATTGTTCTAAGTACTAGGGGAAATACAAAGTATGGCTAAAACAAGGTCCCTGCCCTCATGGACTTTAGAGTCTAGGGGAATGGTTAAAACAACAGACAGCTATGAGACACAATTATCATATAACAAGCCCTTTAGAGAGGCATAAAACAAAGAGCTATGTGAAGTTACTGTGAAGGAGTGAAGTGAATGAGTGGGAGGTTCACGAAGGACTTCAGGGGAGAGATGGAATTTAAAGGTAGTCAGCTTTAAAGGATGAATAGGAATTACTCTGGCAAAGAAGGGAAGGAAGACTTTGATAGACTTAGCTCTTCTCACCAATGCAATGGTCTAAGACAAATGTCTAAGACAAAAGGCTCATGATGGAAAATGTTATCCACATCCACAGAAAGAACTATGGAATTTGAATGAAGATCGAAGCATACTATTTTCTCTTTGTTTTGTTTTTGGTTTTTTGTTTTCTTTCTCCTGGTTTTTCCCTTTTGTTCTGATTCTTCTTTTACAACAAGACTAGTATAGAAATGTGTTTAATATGATTGTACATGTATAGCCTATATCAGATTGCATGCCGTCTTTGTGAGGGGGGGAATTTAGAATTCAAAGTCTTATAAAAGTGCATTTGAAAACTAAAAATTAATTAATTAATTTAAATTTTTTTTTAAAAGGAAGGAAAGCCATGCAGCAAAGTCAAAGAGGTTGGAGAGTTCAGTGTGGAGTGTAAAGAGGGGTGTCTTGTGATATAAGGCCACAAAGGTAGAGTACCTCCAAGATTTTGAAGAGCCTTAGATGTCAGACAAAAGAGTTTGAACTTTTCTCAGGAGGCAAGAAGGAGTCACTGAAAATTTCTCCTATGCACTCATGTTCTATTTTGTATCCTAGTTAATTAAAATATATATATTCTTACATATCTCTTGTCTTCCCTATTAAATTGTTTATTCCTAGGAAGCAGGTGCTGTCTTATTCTTCAAGCCCTACAACATTAATGTACACTTAATGTATTTGTTGAAAACAAATTGATCTTGCAGGGGGCAGTGGGAACAGGGCTTCCCTCTGTTCTCAAGTGTTAAGTAGGCACAAGGAAGGCATTTTCTTCCCCACCTCCTGGGACCTCCTCACTTTAGAGAAGTAAAAGGTGATAAGGTCATGGGCTGAGAAGCGTTGGGTACCCCAGTCCTATTGTGTAAAAGTACCTAAGATATCTTAGTTCTGGAGCTCCTATCCTCTTAAGTCCCCTACAGGAAAGAAATGATCCTCCTTTCTTTCCTTTTTTCCTTTCTCTGCCTCCCCTCCACCCACCCCCCAACCAAGCAGACCTGGCCTTCATTGTCATAATCACAGGATCAGACCTTAGCAGGCCCTTCAAAACCATCTAGGCTGAGCTACTCATTTTATAAATGTGAAAATTAAAGCCCAGAGACATTAAATGATTTGCCTTGGGTCATTCAAGTGCCTTTAGATCAAAACTTACTCCTCCTGACTTCACTACTTTAATTAATATTATTACCTTTCTAAGCCCCTGCACTAAAATCCTTGAAGTTAACTTTGACTTTTCTCGCTCCTTACCCCCAATATTTTATTGGTTAATAAATCCTCCCTAGTCCCACTGCTACACTAAATTTGAAGTCATTAGACTTAGGTTTGAATCTTGGCTTTGCCCCTTTTTTTGATGTGAATGGGTGGGCCCAGTCACTTTACTTCTGGGTGCCTCAGTATCTGTAAAATGAAGAAGCCAGTCAATAATCTCAAAGCTTTCTTTCAGCTCTAGATGGTATGATTTGAATAGAGGCCCTTATCTTCTCCTGCCTATACCATGACAATAGTCAGAAACTGGTCTGGTATGTGACTTTATACAGTGCAAGAACACTGGATTTGTAGCCAAGGGACCTGGGTTGGAATCCTGGGAGTTGTGGATGGTACCTACATGATGTTAGACAAATAGAATGCTCAACTAATCACACCTCAAATACTATTAGCTGGATGATGCCATGCAACATAATTTCTGTCAGCTTCTAAAATGGAGATAATAACAACACTTTACCTTTCTCACAGGCTCATTGCAAGGATCGTGTGTGTGTGTGTGTGTGTGTGTGTGTGTGTAGTGGTTTGCAAGCTTTAATGCTTTATATATTTACTAATATAATTATCCTCTGAATCTCAGTTTCCTCATCTGTAAAATGAGAGCATTAGGCTAAATGATCTCTAAGGCTCCTTCCAACGCTAAATTCTATGATCCCCTTCTAATCCATTCTACAGACAATCACCATATTGAAATATGGCTGTCATCATGTCAATGCTCAACTTAAAAACCTTCAGGGATTTCCCCTATTACTTATTGAATCAAGCCCCAGTTCATTAATGTAGCAGTTACCTGAACAATTAAAGCACCCTCTACCCCCAAGAAGCTGAATCAGGATTCTGAATTCTAGAAAGTTTTCACTGTGTACCAGTTCACTACATCTGGAAGCTCGTTTCTACTAGTTTGAAGACATCTCCCCTTTGGGCCAGTAAACTGGCCAGATTATTGAAATCCCAGCAGGATCCTAATTCTCCAGTAAGTCTGCCCAAAGCCAGGAGGAAAACTAAGCCTTTCCTTATGGCCTGGAGAGGTGTTCAGCTTTTCATGCTTTTTGCAATTGCTATGGTGGCCTCATCTTCAAATAAACAGCTTCCTGGGCCCAGAGCCTGGGAAAACCTCCAAGATATGCCAGCATTTCAAGACTTCAGCAGACCTACTCCTTTCTCTGCCCTCCTGACTGATGTCTTGCTAGGGATGGGGCCTGTTGAGAAAACATAGCTCCTCCTCTCCAAAATGAACTTACTATAAACAGGGTAATGATGAAAGGGATTTTATTTTCCTTCCTGGGAATTTCAGCCACTGCTCTGGTCAAGACCAGGGAGGAAAAAAGTCCCACTGGGCTTCGACCCTGGCCCAGCTACTCTAATGGGGTAAGCAGTTCCATAAACATGTTACAAGGTGCTGGATGGTCTGCTTGAGGCCAACTAAGGTGTCAGCACAGTTCAGAAAAAGCAAAGAGAAAGCTGTCCAGGAATCCAGCCTCCATGTGGGTCCATTTCCCAGAACTTACTGGGTCTCTGTGGCTTCTCTCTCAGACAAAGGAAACGAACAGGGAGTTGCCAAGAGGCAAGAGCCAAAACAACAAGGGAAGGTTTGGCTCAGTGTTTTGCTCAAGCTTCTGAAGTTCATTCTGGGTACCAAATGTGGATGTGCAGTTTTCTACATTGATTTCACTTTTCCCACCCAAAGAAGAGAATGGCATCTGCCTGGCTCACTGGTTAATCCTTTCCTATGTGCCAAGCATGGTGCTGCCTTATTTTAAGCAAAGTCAAAACAGAACAAGTTTGATTATGTACTTTACCAAATTATTTCTGGCATTGGATAAGATGCTAGAGACACAGGTCCATGGCTTTGGCTTTAGAGTCGGAAGGCTCTGTTTCTTCACTAGCTGTGTATAAGTCACTTCACATCTCTGTTTCATCTATAAAATGAGATGATGTGCCTAGATGACCTCTAAGGACCCTTTCAGATTTAAATCTCTGATTTTATGATCCTTCCCTACTGAAAAACCATCTACCTCCTTTCCCCCTCCCCCACCATATCCTCAATTTGGGACTTGAATACAACTGTCATAAACTAAATTATCTTATCTTATGTAAAAGCTTAAAGTTATGATTTTTAAAAAGTGAATCAATATAAAAAAACACACAAATACATGTCAGGTACCTGTATACATGTATCATTAGAATTACTCAGGAAAAATTTCTCAACTCCACATAAGAACCTCTCTATGTCTGATAGAGAAAAAGGTATTTCTAGCATAACTGAAAATGCTTTACTCTGACTTGTAGCTCACTCATTCAATATTCCTTAACTGTGCCTTCATCCTACACAGTAGGAAGAAAGCCAATTTGTGTTGAATCCATGGAATGACTAGGGTGGGTGAGTGGGAACAGTCTAGGAGAGGGTGCCAAGTAGAAGCTATTCCCCAATGCTAGAAGCCTGTGGGAAGGTCTGGGTGAGAAAGTGAGTAGAAAAATGTGATCTGGCAGGAGAATCATGGACTGAGCTGGAGAGGGGTGTGGTACTGGTGGGATGCAGGCCCTCCATGGTCATATGTATTGAGAGAGAGAATAAAGATGAGAGTTAACATTGAGCGGAAAACACGGGGAAAGGAAAAAGGCAAGGGGCACCCAAATGAGGAAGATAGAGGAAAAAGACTCCATCCTTGGAATTTCTTCTAATCATAAAATAATAAGAAACACCTCTTCTGAAGATTCCAGAACCAAGGATCTATATTGCCAATCCAATTCAACAAGCATTTAATGAGATCCCACTGCATACGTGGCGCTATGCTAGAAACTGAGAATATAAAGACACATTAAAAAACAGTCTCAGATCTCAAGGAGTTTGTGTCCCTTTGAAGGAATACAACATGTACACAGACATGTATATACATGATAATTTTTGGAGGAAAAGGTTACTAACAACCAGAGGGATCAGGAAAAGCTTCCTAGACAAGGTGGCAGCTGAATTGAAACTTAAAAGAAGATAGGGATTGTGAGAGGTAGAAGCAGAAAGGGAATGTATGCATTCCAGCCATACAGACACAGCTTGTAAAAAGGCATTGAACTGGGAATGGAAAACTACCAGGTTCAGGGGAACAGAAAGTAGATTGGCTTGACAGGGATGGAGAGTATATGAAGGGAAGTAACATGAAATAAGAACCTAAAACCTAATTTTGTTTAGCATCCCAGAAGGATAACGGGATTTTGTAAGGGAAAGTGGAGCAAAGACCATGGAAACAGTGATATATAATCTCAACTTGCATCCCCATCAGGTCATACCAAATGCCTTAATCTAGATTTTAAAAGCTTTCGATTTGAATTCAAGCAGAGACAATGAACTCAGAGATCTAGAACTCCTGAATGAATATAAAATATAATTTCACTAAGTCTATATCGACTTACTAAAATTTTGCATCATTTAAAGACATTGCTATTTCCCTACCTAAAAACATTATTAATTTGAACTTGATCAACTCTCAAGTTGGATTTTGTCTTGGCTCTTGCAAAATCAGATTTATGAGTTTTTACCGTATCTCTTGCGTTGACTCCCCTCTCTGCAACACTCGGTATTTGAAGCCCCAAACCTGTTCCCCATCTTGACCTTAGCACAGTTCAGTCTCCAGAGATGAAGCCCTAGAAATTTATCAGTGCCTGTTCTGGGAGTTGCTTTGTAATGCAATCTTGCTACATTTCGTCAGTCCCTCTCTCTAGAGACTGACAGCACTAAATTGGAAGAGGGAAGGTGGGGAAGGGGAAGAAGGACAGCTGACACTCAGCTTAATGTCTCAATTCCCAGGGCAGAGAACAGCTGGTCAATCCATCTCAATTTGTTTGGACCTGGCTCCACTGAAATATATATAAATTGCAATTTTGACTCAAAAGCCTCAAAATGAGCCACCTGTGATGATGTTTGTCCAGAAAGTCATCACCATCTAGAATATGCCCACCAGAAAAGGGTTGAAAGCAAAAGAAAGGGGTCAGGTCAATTACTTGGCTAAATTTGGAAAGGCTCTGGTCAGCTGTTTCTATGCTCCCCCATCCTGCCCCCACACCCCGGCATTTTGCCTATTTTAATAGCCTCATTCTTGAGTACTTATTCTTGCTTAAGCTCCATCAGCTATTTTCCACAGGAGATGCTCAATACTCTTCAGAAAAGGGATAAAAATTGGCATGTTGTAGTACAAATAGTTGCCCCAGCAGCTGTGGACAATCTCTCTCAGGGCGGGGGCGGGGAGGGTGGCCAGAGACATCAAAGCAGGAAGTCTCGACCCACTCATCAGTTGCTTTGCTAAAGGAGGCAGCTTGTGCTGGGAGTCATACACTGTGAAGTTTAGACCTGAGTTCTAAGTATCATTGAACCAGACACCCGTAAGCATATCATTTCTTTATGCTTAAAGCCCCTGTTTCTCCAGCTGTTCAATGAGGAAAGAAATGCACAAGTGGTTGTTTGGGAGAAAGCCTTTGTAACCAACCAACATCCATTCACCACGAGTAGGCTCAGGGAAGGAGTAAGAAGAATGGATGTAACTTTTTGTATATGGAGGACACAAAAAAATGTTTGTCAAATGGAACTATGCTACAATCTCTTTTTCAGAGGTTCTCCATAGGAAAAGTCTTCAGGCCACATCACACTGTAGCCTAAGGACCTTCAGGGGCTCCTATTACCTCTGGGATAAAACAAATTCTTCAGGTTGTCACACGCCATCTGATGCCAGCTTGCCTTTCTAGGTTAATGCTACATTACCCCTTTCCTAAATTCTTCCTGCCATCCAAATTGACCTGTGTGTTGTTCCCTCAATTCTCTTTTTTCGACTTCTTTGCTTCTTGAGGGAAGAAACTGTCTTTTGCCTCTCTTTGGAGCCTCAGTGCTTAGCACAGTGCCTGGGGCATGGTAGGTACTTAATTTCCCCATCTGAGAATCCCTAATTTCCTTCAAGGCCCACCTCCTATATGAACCCTTTCCTGAGCTCTTGCTCTCTTCTTCTTCCTCCTCCTTTTCTTCTTTTTCCCATGTCTTTGTATTCCCAGCACCTTGAATAAAATAATACCTTACTATTTAGGCACTTAGGGACTAGATTGGTTGAATGATGAAATTAGTTGGATGATCTTTGACCCTAAAGAGAATATATTATCTAGGTGAGCAGAGTGAGCTCCCTTTCATGGGATCCCCATCACCCACTGAACTATAAACTGCACTGATTCATACTTTGTCTTTATCCCCACTCCACCCTCACCCCTATCTGACATTGGACCTTACACACTCTAAGTGTTCAATAAATATTTATACAAATGACCTGATCCTGACACTAGCCAGCACTGTCACCTTGGGCAAGTCAGTTAAATTCTTTGGGACTCGCTTTCTGCATCTATAAGATATTTTTTTCTAAGGGTGATCCAACTAAAAATATGATGATTCTATAATTCTTGATCAGAGAACTGGGAGACTCAGTCTCTCTCCTCTGTTGATGAGAACGTTCTATGAGGAATTGGGTCTCTGTGCCTCCTGAACAGAGCAGAGATGTTAAAACTCTCAGTTATTACCTGATGATCTATGATAATCTGGGATACAGTCAAACCATCCTGGGCAACATTAACCTAGGGTAAGTTGAACTATGGGGCAACTAGATGGCCCAGTGGATAGAGCACTGGGCTTGGAATCAGGAAGGCTCATCTTCATGAGTTCAAATCTGGCCTCAGACACTTTACTAGCTGTGCAACCCTGGGCAAGTCACTTAGCCCTGTTTGCCTCAGTTCCTCATCTATGAAATGAACTAGACAAGGAAATGGCAAACCACTCCAGTGTCTCTGCCAAGAAAACCCCAAATGGGGTCATGGAGAGTCAGATACTGCTTAACAACAACAAAGTTGAACTATGGAAAGACCCTCCCTCTACTTATACCTTAGTATTTTTAAACATATGAAATTTGATTAAGATAAATAGCAAGACCAGCCTTAAGTGGGGTAAAGATATATAGAACATACTACAAGAATGAATTATGGCAGCCTGAAGGATATGTATGGGAGTGAATTGTTGTTGCTGAGGCTGTCAGCCTCAGTACCCTGGTAAATACCCAGATACTCAGAATAGAAACATATATGTCTAAACCACATGACTAGTGTTACCTCCTTTTCCCATATCATTGCCTCATTGGGGCAGGCCCAACCAGACTTCTGGTCCCCCAGGTTTGATGAGGGGGGTCACAGAGTGGGGGACACAAGGATGAAACCATAGCAGTCTCTCTCTTATTAACTTTATTACCTAGGGATCTTGTTGGTGGAGGGGAAAAGGGAAGGAGACCTAGACTTGTGATTTCATCAGGATTAGGAACTCCCAGTGAAAAAAATCCATCAGTCAATTCAGATAGCAACTCCTTAGTTATTTATAGTCTTAGAAGGAAGGCAAGAAAACAATCTACTATGTGCTAGGCACTGTACTAGGTGCTTTACAAATATCTCATTTAATCCTCACAACAACCCTGGGAAGTGGGTGCTATTTTTATCCCCATTGTGCAGACTAGGAAACTGAGGCAGAGAGTGACATGTCCATGGTCACACATCTAGTGAGTGTCTGAGGCCAAATTAGAACTCAAGCCTTCCTGACTCCAGACCCAGTGCTCTATCCACCATGCCACCTAGCTCCCTCTTAGAGGAAGGTTTGCTATCCTTTTTTTCTATCATTGACCCCTTTGGCAGCTTAATGAAACCTATGGACCCCCTCTCAGAATAATATGTTAAGTGAATTTAAAAAATGTAGGATTAAAAGGGAAATGAATCATATTGAGACATTTATCAAGATATATAACATATACATGTGTGTATCTATACATATATGTACATAGATACACACATATATATTCATTTATTTAAGCCAAGTTACAGGCCCCAGATTAAGCCCTATCCCCCTTTCCTCCTCACACCCATTGTGTTTTATTTTAGAGGATTACCTGGGGGTACTGAAACCTCTTATGGCCAGCATGTGTAGGAAGGAGACAATCTCAGGTCTTCCTGATTCTAAGGCCAGCTTCTAACACATCCCATTTCTGCCTTTCACTTTAGGGTTGGCTCTGGGAAAAGCACAAACTTTAAAAATCCCCAGAGACTACCAAACTCCATTGATGCTAATTGATTCAACCTTCTGTTGGCTGAAGTAATGGGAAGGTGTATATCCATAACACAGATAACACAAAACATTTTCTCTTTGGCTTTGATATGTATTAAAGTCTTTCTCTTCCTCCCATATACAGACATGTCATTCAGACTGTGGCATTTTAGGGTTAATAGTCAAGTTAATTTGCCTTTCCTGATTACCCACAAGCTGACTAAAAGAGCAGGCTGGGGTGGTGAAAGCATGCTAGATGACAAAAGGAAGTCAGGCCCAAGTTAAATATTTGCCATGGGGCAGCTAGGGGGCACAGTGCATAGAGCACTGGGCCTGGAGTCAGGAAGACTTATCTTCTTGAGTTCAAATCTGGCCTCAGACACTTACTAGCTGTGTGACCCGCAAGTCACTTAGCCCTGTTTACCTCAGTAAAATGAGCTGGAGAAGGAAATGGCAAACTCCTCCAGTATCTTTGCCAAGAAAACCCCAAAAGAGGTCATGAAGAGTCAGACACAACTGAAAAACAACTAAATAATAAGAACCAGCGCATCCTTTGCTCTGGTGTCCAGGATGACCCAAATACTCCACCACCTCAGATGCTGAAGGAAATTCACCCATCCTCCAAGTATCCTCAAGCCCAGCTCATTATACTTGAGGAATGAAACACATTGCTGGAGCCAAAGCTATCTAGCAACACAGTTTTTCAACAGAAAGATAATGGGGGGGGGGGGGGGGTGGAGTATGGAGGAGGGGGCGGGAGCAAAAGTATGCAGTAGCCAACTCATCTCGGATTGTGGGTAGCCCTTGGCTACCAACCCAGGCACACTAACCTTTGCTAATTATTTTGCTATCAATCAATCATCTTACAGTCTTAAATTCATAGGGAGAAAATTCCTATTCTTGCTTCTAAAGAAATGGGCCAGCAGAGAACACACAGTGATTCTGGGGCAGAGACAAGGACACAGGTGAGACCTCCCAACTCCTCATATAATCCCTCTTCCCACACCAGACTCTGCTATGTTGGCAACTGGATGCTGAGATTTTTTTAAAGTGAAATAAAATGTCTTGATTTTTTGGCAATGGTCTCAGCAAAGCTAAATATCAGCCATCACCACAGTGCAGCTTAGTCTGTCCTTAGCAAACTTCTTCAAATACCAAAGAGTTGAAAGCCATCTGTTGGCAGAGATGTGCCATCCCATCTCCCAAGCTGCTGCTCCGGCTCCACTGCCATTAGTGAACAATCCACACAGTGTGACAGGGACATTTTATGAATTTATTTAGCTCTGTTTACTTCCTCCGGGAAATGGCGGAGAGAAACAGCCCCTTCTGACTATTTTGTGGGCATTTCTTGACTGCTGTGTTGATATTTCCATTCCAACTTCAAGAAGCACCCAGAAAACCAAGCAAATATTTGAAAACTGTTGCCTTTCCACTGTCCTGAAGGATGAGCCAAGGGAAAAGGCAAGGCTGCCCCTGAGATAATCACAACCAAAAGGCAGAGGGAACTACACAAACAGGGGAGACCCTGAGATTCTGCTAATAGACCTTGAGACGTCACATCCACACTCATCAGCAAGACAAATTTTATCAAATAACCACCTCCTTTTCACTTTTCTCTGAAGTTTATCCTCTTGAAGACGAAACTATGATGGCACTGGGGCACTGGCCCCCCACTTAGAGATTTCTAGGTCCTAGCCAGAAGTCCACTCCAGCCTTGTAACAATATTAGTTATAATTACCCAACTCTCCATTACCTAGTGTCCTAAGGCTTTGAAAAGCACTTCCCTCTAAACAAATCCTCAAGGTAGGTGTACAAATCATTCCCATTTTGTGGATGAAGAAACTGAGCCAGGGGACCAGGTCTCCTGATTTAAAGTGTCATAATGTACCTCATAACAATTCTTAAACTAATTTTTATTATAATCTTTTTTACATAACCTGTATTTCCCAATATATCCCTCTCTCAACAAAGAATAATAATTTATTAGCATTTTGTTTTCAAATTAATTAAATTATTAGAATTATTAATATTTATAAAGTGCTTTAAAGTCTTAAAATCATCAAAATTTGTTTTTACATGTAATTGGGAAAAATAAAATATTTAAAATTTAAAATTTAAAAGTTTATAAATATAGGCATTATACATATATATGCATATAAAATCATATATGTGATTATGGCCCTTACATTAACTGTGAAATAGTTGCTATTATTTTGGCCCTTACAGTAACTCTGTGAAGTAGTTACTATTATTATAATCCCTATTTTCCAGATGTAGAAACTGATGCAGAAAGAAAGAAGTTAAATGACTGAAAAAAGTTCAGCAAAACTAAGCAACACATTGAAAAGGCCTGACATTTGTGCTTTGTTCCACATTTGCAGTCCCTCACCTCTGCAAAGACTGCCCCATAACTATTTATGGGGCCTCATTAGTAGAAAATTCCTATATCCAGTCCTGCTCAAACCTCTGTTTAGCTCAGGGCACTGCTCTAAGCCTGAAGGGTATTGCCTTTATCATGAACCCTCCCCATTAGGCGTGAGAACATCCAGATCAGCTCAAAGTACAATTTAAGAAGTTGTGACCCCAACATATCATGCTAATCTTCTTCTCCCAGGGCTAGTGTGTAGTTTGTGCTATAGGAGAAAAATCCAAAGCCACAGAGGCCACCTTGTTTTCTTCTGTTCATTCAGAGCACGTCCAAGTTAAAAATGTCACCTGGTCTGTTGGCTCTGACCCCTTTCTTCCAGCAGGCTTCCCTGATGCTGAACAGGGGACAGACCAGCAAGGAGGCTAAATTCCTGCCTTTTTGCTCCCATTTAGAAGACAAGACTGTAAAAAAAAGTTGCATTTGTGGCTTTCTGTAGGGGCCTGAAGCCAGGAGGTCTGGCCTCCAATGTAGCACCAAAGCTGCCAGTGATGTCCCCCCCTGGAGCCCTTGCTTTCTTTTAGAGTCCTCCTATGGAGAAGGAATGCAGAGACTCAGATTTTCAGGGTAGTGAGGTCAGTCAAGAGTTGGGGGGGTGGGATTTGGCCTTCTGTTCCTTAAAGAGCCACCTCACCCCTGCCCCTATCCCATAAAAAAAAAAAAAGATACCAGCATCCCTACCCCCAGCTCTGTCTGGCTGTCCTGTCCCTCATAACAAGCCTCCTCTGTTTCTCTAATTCATTCTTAAGTCTGGGTTCAGACTGAACCCACAAAATCAAACATACATACACACACTTGACATTGCAGTGGTTTTCTCCTGGCTCTCCTTTTTAACAGTAACTTCCTGTTCTCTGGAAAGTATATAAGGCTGGCTTAGTAGAGCCCTGGGCTGGAGGGAGCTCCTACCCTGGGGATATTGGGGTCTATTAGCTTGTTATAAGAACACTCACTGTGGGACCTTCAGCAATTTACTTTCCCTTTCTGAACCTCACTTTCCTCATCTGTAAAATGAGGGATTGGGTGAATGATTTCTAAATCATTCCAAATCCCCCTGTCTAGCTCTAAATGGCAGGCCACTACCTACTTCACTTACAGCTCACTCTCCAGTCCGTTCCACCTGTATGTTGGCTGCCCCTGCAGGAACCCTCCCTTCTCTCTCTTCCTCCTCCCTCCCTGTTCAGTTCTCCCTTCTATCTTGTCTTTTCCTATTAGAATAGGAGCTGCTGGAGAGTAGGGACTGTCTTTTTTCCTCACTTTTGTAACCCCAGTGAAGTATAAGTGTGCATGGTAAGTGCTTAGTCTGTCTGTGATCTCTACCAACTAGTGCCTTCCTTCCCACGCTTACCACTAGGATCCAGGGAATCCCAGCCCCAACTTGAAGATTTGGGAGAGGTAAAGAACCTCCTTTATGAGTAATCTAGAACCCCAGCCTTAGGAGCAGTCCAAGCCTGCCCACAGGAGTCTATCACACTGCTTACATTCCCTAGGACTCTCCATGTGAGTCTTCAGTGAAAAGTTTGGATGATCCCTTTTGGTGTATGTTGTAAAGGGGATTATTGTAAGGGATGAGTTAGATTAGATAGCCTCTGAAGTGCCTTTCAACTCGGGGATTCCACGATTCTGCTAACAGTTGTCCAGGCTCCTAAACCATTCTGTCCTCACCCCACCTTCATTCCAATTAAAATTCCAAAGGTTTTCAATGCTCAACTATTCACCCTAAGGTTCCTTAGTGTATTAACTCTTCCAGGAGGGCATTGGCATTTTTAAAAGGAATCCTTGTTAATGCAAATGAACATTCAATGATGGGATTCCAGGCAATGATACAAGTCTGGTTGGGTGTGCAATTAGTGGGTCCCTCTCATCACACCTCTCACAGAATCATCTGTTTTATTCATGTTTAAGACTAGCCTTGATTCAGCCTGACACCTTGGTCTAAATGGTGACAGACTTTAATATTCCTCTCCTAAATGTGAAAAAAGGATAAAGATTGTATTGGCTTTTTGAAGTGAATCACAGTTATGACTCAGTTATGTTTGAGCCGAAAGATATCTCATATCATTAAATTCAACCTCTTCAATTTAATATTAGCTGATTTTTTTATAGTTTTATAGTTCATTTAGATTTACAAAGCACTTTATAAAACATCGCACCACAATCTGACAATAGCCCTTTCAGGTGGGCATTGCAGGTATTTTTATCCATTTGGTCCATAAGGAAACTGAAGCTCAGAGAGATGATTTGCTTATGGTCACCTATCTACTGGGTATCAGAGATGGGACTCAAATCCAGTGCTTTATCCAGGCTTCTCTCATTCTCTCAAAGTATCTGAAGTCCAGTTGATTTGTATTTGGCCAAAGCCATAAAGAGAGTTCATGGCATAGTAGAGAGAATGAAGGGCTTGGAACCAAAGATACCTATTTTAAATACCCTCTCTAGTTTTTAGACCACGGGCAAATTACTTAACCTCTCAGTCACTTCTTCAACTGTAAAATGGGGTAATAATACCTGCACCACCTTCCTTACAGTGTTGTTATGAGGTTCAAATGAGATAATGCAAACAACTCAAAAACATTCGATCCATTAGCTATTGGTAGTCTTGTTATTTTTCATCCCCACTGATGGAGTTGCTAGAAACAACGTCGGAATAAGTTGCTATCCTGCCACTATTTTTTATATTTAATGGGGTTTTTTTTAAAGAGCTGTTGCAAAAGGGGGATAAAAATAATTGCTTTTTGTGGTTAAATAAAAACTTTTATTCTATAAGCTCATGTTCTATACCACAAGCATCCTTGGTAAAACACCAGCAGTAGACAAGATAATGAGAGTGATCTATGCTTCCTCCTTTTCTCATATGGTTTTGATTTGTTCTCCTAGATCTTTAGCTTTTGAAAGCTTTTTATTCCATGCAGATTGGAGATTACTTGTAGTTAGCATGGTGACAATATTATTATTGTTGTTGTTATCTTTTGTTCTATTAAATTTGATAGAGTTAGGACAGAAATGGTCCTAGAACAAGGTGATGATAGTGATGATGATGGTGATGATGATGATAATGATGATGATGATGATGATGATGATGATGATGATGATGATGGTGATGATGATGATGGAGCTTGGATTAGAACCAAGGACTCCCAAGTTACAGATCAGGTCTCCTCCCACAATACCATCCTTTGGCCAAAGTCATTTTGCATCTGCTTTCAGTTACTTTCAATGGAGTCAGTAATATAAATGGTGGATCTTTGACATTTGCCTTATTATGTCCTCTTGACTTCTTGGAAGGCATTATTCTAATATAACTCTATTTATGAGAGTGACTCTTATACCAATGAAAAACATATGAACAAAACAAAAAAAAAATCAGAGACAAGGATAGAAAGAACCTGCTGCAAATATGTGCAATCTATTACCATTCAAATGACCCAGCATTATTCCACAAGGGCCGCCATCTGCTCCTGTCATTAATATCTTTCCTGACAAAGGTGACCAAAGATGAAAAGAATGTTCCAATCTGAATCTAATACTGTCCATGTATTTTCGGGAAAGTATTTCAAAGTCACCTTTCCATCACCTTCACCATAAACTGACCTCCACATGCTAGAAAATTGAAGATGATGAGCCCAAGAGTACAGTAGAAGGCATCTTTCTCTAGGGGCAGCAGCCTGGTTTCATGGGAAAAGTGCTAGATTACTAGTCCAAAGACCAGGGTTTGAGCCTCTGCATACCATGTCTTAGCTGTGTGGTCCTAAACAAGTCACTTCACTTTTCTGAACCTTAGTTTTCTTATGGGTAAAATAAGGATAGTGATTCTGTGCTATATACTCCAACAGGAAAGTTCCCTATAAAACTACAAAAATATAACTTATTATTATCCTCTAAGTAAAGTGATTCCATCTCAGAATCAAGGAAACAACATGGCAAAGTAAAAGAAATAGGGATAGGAACTAGGATTCTTATTTAATTGGTAGAGGGAATTCTTATATCAGGAAACTCCATCTACCAGCTCAGGGAGGCACCTTCTCTGCAATTTATAATCTTAGAGTTACTTAATAGACTGAGAGGTTAAGTCATTTGCCCAGGGTCACAGAGCACAGTATGTGCCAGAGATAGGGTCTGAGCCCAGTTCTTCCTGGCTCCAGTACCAACTCTCTATGGTTATGCTGCCTTTAAATTTCTCCTGTCCCTTAGAAGGGCAAATTGTCTCCTCTGACCAGATTAGGCTAATTCAATAGATAAGGGACTGTCAGTACCTTCTCTCTGAGATTATCTCCAATTTACCTTGTATGTCGTTTATGTACACAGTTGTTTGCATATTGTCTCTCCCATTAGAATGTGAGGTTCTTAAAGACAAAGACTATTTTTTACCTTTCTTTGTATTCCCGGGTCTTAGTACAATGCTTGGCATGTAGTAGGTGCCTAATAAATGTTTTTGTTTGTTTGTTTTTGTCTTTTGCTGTTGCTGCTGCTATTCTTTGCATGGTGGAATACTGCAGAGGAATGAGCTCAAGTAGGGGTCAGGACACATTAGATTTAGCCCCAGTTCAGTCATTAACTGACTCTTGACCTTGGTAAAGTCCTTCTCTCTCTGAGTCTTGGTTTTTTTCATCTATCAAATGAGGGAACTGGCAGCAATAATCTCTAAATTTCTTTCTGGCTTAACCAGTCTAATTGGGAGAGTTTACAGGTTTAACTATAAGTATCCTATAAGTTGAAGGATTAACTGAATCCACAGAATGAAACTTCCTTGGCAGAAAAGTACACCTAACATTATATGCCAACCAACTGTTACACATCCCGGGCAGGCAAGCCAGACTAGCTGAAGCAGCCAGGGTCTCAGAAGAGGAGATAGGGGGTAGCATGTGTCAAGTGAGTAAAACCACCACCTTGAGCATCATCTCCCCTTCCACTCCAATGGAGACAGCCCAGGGTCCTGAACCCAAGAGCCTTGGGGATAGTAGTGCCTTATAAACCACCATACCTCTATCTAGCCCAGCGCCCTTGGAAGCAACCCCTATAGAGATGCAGTCTGGAAACTGCCCCTACACATGCTGTGGCTACAGTTACTAAAGACCCAGAAAAAAAAGTCTTACCCCCCCCCAAAGTCTTGGTTCTGTTCAACATTAGGAACTGATGATGAGAAATGGCAGTAGAGAAGAGGCATTAACAACTGCTTACTGTTGTTGTTCAGTCTTTTCAGTCATGTCTGACTCTTTGTGACCCCATTGGGGTTTTCTTGGCAAAAATACTGGAGTGTTTTGTCATTTCCTTCTCCAGTTCATTTTACAGATGAGGAAACTGAGGCAAACAGGGTGAAGTGACTTGCCCGGGGTCACATAGCTAGCAAGTGTCTGAACTCAGATTTGAACTTATAAAAACGAGTCTTCCTGACTCCAGACCTGGTATTCTACCCATTGTGCAACCTAGCTGCCCATTTGTTAGATCACCCAATTAAATTAATTATAAGAGTTAAAAGCATGTAATTTAGGAAACTACCTTTTATAGAAAATGTTAGTATAGATGTTAATTTAACACTGCCTATTTGCATATTAACATTAAAGTAAACTATCACTGTAGCAAAACATAAAGAAATTTAATGGGTAGGCACAAATTAGTGCCCAAGTTACAAATGTTCATTGCTCATGCCTCCAGTAGCATACAACTCTAAGTACAGTAATAAAAGAAAGTCAGGTGATATAATTCTGATAGGCAAAGGATATGTTTTTATAACTTCATCATCATTTATTCCCTATACTAAGACATGTTTTGGGTGTAGATTCTATAATACTTCAACATATGACCTGAACCAATACCAAAATTTGAAAACAGCTCTTCTGCCCCTCCTTCCAATTAAAGATAGTGTAAGATAAAAAGGTCAATACCATGTATTTCACTGCCCTCACGCTTCCCAGTCTCTATCAATCTCACCCCATCTGCTCTCTAACTTACATAAAAATATGATGATGCCAATTAACACAGTCTCAGGATGATCTCTATGTACTAAATCATTCATATACCAGCTTTCCTTCTCCCTGACACTATTAAATATCTCTGTAGAAATGCTAATACAATCAGCTGCTGTCAGCTGCTCCCAAAATGGTGAGAGTTACAGAGGAAACTTTCCTTCTAGGCTACTCAAATGTCCTCATCACCTATATCTACCCTTGTGTCCACATAGATACCAGTCCTAGATCCCATCTCTCTAATCTCAACTGTAAATAATTCCTATTTAACTTCTTCTACTCCAGGGTCACATAGACCAAATGTGTCAAGCAAAATAGTAGTTTTTATAGTTACTTTTTCATTTTTTTTTAGTTTTATAGTTACTTTTATAGTTTACTATACTTACAAAATAGTAGTTACTTTGAATTTATCCTGAATATTTTCTTGTATATATTATAAATTATAGCACTAAACCATTACACATATAAGGAAATGTTTTGATATTCTAATATGTAAGAAAATATTAGGATATTCTAGTATTAGAACATTTTCTAATCAAAAATCTTCTTCAATATGTATGCTGTTTGCAGAGCCATACACACTGCTTCCAATTTGCAAAACTCACCCCAGCCTCCTCTGATGTAGTCATTTCCCTGCTCTGGGGTGTCAAAAGGTTTTTAATGGGTCTTCTTCATCAGAGATCAGATATTTGTCAGTCACTGATCATTCTATCTGTCTAGATAACTTAGACCATTGCGTGTGGACCTAGTCATGGAAAAAATCACACCCGATTTTCTTCTCTGATCAAACCTACTTCAACCCTATGGCAATTTCTCCTAATGTCCTAATCGGCATTGTGATTATTGCTGACCATTTTATCAATTACCCACTCCCATCTTGGGTGAAAGCTTTTCTGCACATAAGTGAAAACATAGTTATTTGAAGTTAGATGAGCATTAGAGCTTACACCAGCTTTATGAGCTTGGTTAAGTCCTTTGGCCTCTATGCACTTGTCTCCATATAAGTGAAATGATGATGGTGGTGGCATAATAATTATAAAGTTAAAAAAATAACAAAACTGAAGTAGCCCTATCAACTCAAAGGGTCATAGCGAAGGTGATGTTTTGTGAATTTTAAAGCATGATATAGATGTGTTATTTGTATAATAAAATTATTAAACTCAAAGTCACTAATTTACTCATCCATCCAGCTCCTGCAGGTTTTTTTTTTAAGATTTTAACTTTATTGAGTTTTTTTTTTTATACAGGCTCTTCTTAAAAGGTCTGAACTTCTTTTCCTACTGAGCGTTTTAAACATTTTGGACAAAGTTTTTAACTACAACAACTTAGTCACAGTTCTGTTGATTCTGACCTCTTCCAAAAAAAGAGAGAGAAAGAGAGTGAATTGAGCCAAGACCAAGTCATTCAACTGGATCCCTTTGTTTCCTCTTTCCAATGATCTGCACAAACTCAAAAATGACATTTTTCCTACAATCTTCAGTGAAGCTCTTAGTACCCATCCATAGTATTTCTCACATACTCGTTTCAGCCAGATTCTGTCTCTCAAATTTTCTAGTAGTCCTTTGAGCTTTCTAAGTGGGTAATAAAACCTATTCTTGGTGTTTTAGTTCCTATCTGTTCCTTTATGAAGTCTAAAAACAACAAAGGGCTGAGGAAAATGAGACAGTGGAAAGATTGCCCACTTGTAAACTGTTTGTTAACCTCAGAGGCACTCTCCTCCTTAGCAAGAAGGCAGTCGGTTATGTCTGTGGTTCCACATTTTATCCCCTGTACAGGGTTGAATAGGTTCCACAAAGCAAGCTGGACTAGCTTCTGGAGAGGCAAGCCACTAAGCTGAAATTCCAAAGTTTCCTCCTATTTTTAGTACCACTTTAGATACACAAGGGCAGACCATTGCAGCGCTCTCTCCCCTCCCTGAAAAGTTCCCAAAGTGCTCCATCCCCCACATAACCTTATACAAAAAAATCTAATTGTCCTCTGGAGTCCACTGAAGTAGACTAACCTTGAATTTGTACTTGGTTTTGTACTTTGGTTTTCCCTCTTTCAACGGGAGGCTCTTTAAGGTCAAGTTTTCTGCCTTCTGCCTCCTTGGTCTCTTCTTCGGTGTACCCAAAACAACACTCTACCCATTGGCTACGTTTACTGAACTGGATCTGGATTTAGTTGATAAAATACCTCAAGCCATCCTGACTGTGGACACAAACATCATATCCAAACCAATCATGTAGAAATACCAGTGACTGTTAATGTGTCCTCAAAGGCTGCTGTTTCATGTATACAGACTGGATGACTTCCTGATTATATTGGACCCATCTCTGACCTTTAATTTGGTGACCCATATAATTTGGTTGCCTGGAATTGTCTAGACAGCAACACACCAGACTGGAACTCCAGAACTGGGGAGTGTTGTCCTACTTCTAGAACACCTTCTACCACATGATCTTGGATGGTTCTTTATTTCTGTTACTCAGTTTGTTTGTCTATAATGTGAGAATGCCATTGCCATTAAAATACATTAAATAATGACAAAACAGTGGACAACATATTCAAATAAACAGCAGATCTACATTCTTTTTTATGTATTCTGAATTTTTAATTTGAATTAATTTAAATTTAAAATTAATTTAACCCAAATTTTTAACACATGCTGAATTATTACATATATTCCCTCCTTAATCCCTACCAATTCTTCAATGCCCAAGATTCTGAGTTATGGAAGCACAACAGCATGGCCCTCAGCAGCTCTGCCAAAAACAAGCTAAAGCTTATTATGAGCTGTTAAGAAGGTTAGAGAAAGAAGAGAGAGATCTTGAGAACAAATAGAAAGGAAAATTACGAAGAGGACAAAAATAAAGAGATCGTTTGACAATAAACTTAAATTTAACTATAAAAACTGATAGGGCAGCTAAGTGGAGCAGTGGATAGAGGATTGGGCCTGAAGTCAGGAAGATTCCTTTTGGTGAATTCAAATCTAACTTCAGACACTAGCTTTGTGCTCCTGGACAAGTCATTTAACTCTGTTTGCCTCAATTTCCTCATCTATAAAAATGAGCTGGAGAAGAAAATGGTGAATTACTCCAGTATTTTTGCCAAGAAAACTTCCAATAGGGTCACAGATAATTAAATATGACAGAAAAATGACTGAACAGCAACAACTAAGATAGATAGATAAATAGATAGATAGATAGATAGATAGATAGATAGATAGATAGATAGATAGATAGATAGATAGATAGATAGATAGATATAGATATAGATATAGATATAGATATATAATTATATGCAAACAGCAAACATTTGAGAACCTGGATCAGAGAATCAAAGCTTTAAAATCAGAAGGGATATTAAAGTCACTTATTCACAGGATCATAGAACCAGTGTTAGAAGTGACATCAGAAGCCATTATGTCCAACCTCATCGTTTTATAGGTGAGGACACTGAAGGTCAAAGAGATTAAGGGACTTGTCCAAGATTATACAGATGGTGAACATCAGTGACAAGATCTGAATCCAGGTCCCCCAACTCCAGAAGCATTTCTCATTCCATTGCCTTTTATCCACAGACATGCATGGAACACATGAACTGGTAATGCATGGCTGTAACAACACTCCCTCAAGTGAGCATCACCACTAGTCCTTCACCTTTATAAACAGGGCCAGTCTGGGGCAAAACAGAAACGCCTAATCATTTTTTCATCTGATAGCTCTTTGAATACTTGAAAACACAACACTCGTACCCCTTTCCCCCCAACTACAACTTCCAGGACAAATGATTAAGAGAATGGGAATTTTCTAGGGTCAGTTGCTCATTATTCTTTGACATAGACTAAGAATCAAGATTCCTTGGTTTTAGTCCTAGTTCTGCCATTTTTAAAAGTTGCATTACTATAGGAAAATCAGAGGCTACTCTCTGATTTTTATTTCTCTTGTTTATAGAATGAGGAGGTTGGACAATATGATTTTTAAGATCACTGCCAATTCTAATAGTCTAGAACTCCATGAAGATGAATGTTGGGAATGGCAATATTGAAAGATGATTCCCAGCTCTTCTATTTCCTACATGTATGTCTCTGCCAAGTCATTTCTCCATTATGGGCTTCAGCTTTTTATCTATAAAATAAAGAGGTTGGCCTAGATCAGTGGTATCAAGTTCAAAGAGAAACTGGGACACACTCTGGCTTAGAAAACCACAAATTGGCATTATCTATGTTGTATTGTATTTTTTTTTAATTTTGCTTAACATTTCTCAATTACATTTTAATCTGGTTTGGGTCTCACTCAGGAGGTTTTTGGGTCTGCAATTGTTGCAGTGAGTTTGACACCTCTGGACCAGATGATTTCCAAGGTCTCTTCTAGATCTCAATCCTATCTATAATCTTATAATCCTATGACTCGCTTAAGAGGAGTTGGGCCATAGTTGACGGTACAAGGGAAAAAGGAAAGTGGCCTGTGAAAAGCTAAGGAGGCTTGTTAGAAATCTATTTTGGGGAGAAAATGACAGAGAGAACAAAAGATAGGGTGATAGGATAGATGTAGGATGTATTGATCCAAGGTGCAGTGATTGAGTCCATAAACTAGTAGAAGAACTTAAGACAAAAAGGCTAAGGATAGGAAGAAATCTAGGAGGCACAGATCCAAAGTCAGTGAAGAAAGTACCTTCATGGCCCCAAAGAAGGTAGAACCCTGAGTCAGAGAAATCTGAGAAGTCTGAGCCCCAAATCAGAAAAATACCTTGTTCCTCTAGAAGCCAAGGGAGTTAAAAGAAACAACTTGGCCTGGATCCACAGGGTAAAATCAAGATAGCTGTTGTTCAGTCAGGTCCAACTATTTGTGACCCCATTTGGAATTGTCTTGGCAAAAATGCTGGAGTAGTTTGCTATTTCCTTCTCTAGCTCATTTTGCAAATGGAGACATTGAGGCAAACAGGGCTAAGTGACTTATCCAGAGTCACACAGCTAGTAAGTGTCTGAGGCCAGACTTGAACTCACAGAGGACTCTTCCTGACTCCAGGCCTGGCACTCTCTCCATTGCACCACTTAGCTGCCCTAGGATCAAAGTAGATTAGAACAAAACCAAGATTCAAACCCCTGAGAATCAGGGTCAAACTAGGGTTGAAGGGTCTGTGGACTAAAGCCACAGGGACCACACTGAGTCCCTGGAAGGGACTTTTAGTGCTTTCAAACATGGGTCTGTATGTGTGGTTTACCTCAAAAGAACAGAGTCTGTTTGCTGCAATTCCCCTCAAACTGTGTAAAAATTCAGTTGCATCTTTGACTAAGCATACTAGAGAACCAAGAACTGGGTGGGGAACAGGGAAGTATATGGGAGAAAGGAGATGATGGGGGGGGGGGGAGGAAGAGTACAGGGGAAGTCTAGGACCCCAGGGCAGAGTCTACTGGGAGAACCTCACCTTTTTCTTTGTTAGATCATGGCAACCAAAAACTAAGTTGAGATCACTTCAGTGATGAGATGGGTTGTATACAACTGCTATGTCACTGATAGAGGCTACGTGATGGGGGGTGGGGGGGAGTGAGAATCAACAGATACTCAGCTATTCCTATTCGTTCAACTTGAGGGCAAATATTTGCATATTTAGACACACAGCAAAATTGCCTGAAAGTTTTCATTTTTACCCGAATGTTTTGCTTTGTGTAAATACAACCCTTGCCACAGAAGTGTTAGGAAACTTGCCCAGGGTCACATCAAAAATGAGTAGCCAGCACTGGCCCTAGGGTCGGGATGACCTGGGGATCAAATCCAGGCTCAGACACTTAGCACCACACCCAGAAATAACTGGCTGTGTAACCTTGAGCAAGTTACTTAACCCCAATTGCTTAAAAAAAAAAGAGTAGTCGTCCTGGAAGGAGAATCCCTCTGGTGTTCCATTTCTGGAAGGGTTTGGTAGCCCACTGAGCCAAGCTCTGCTTCTTGAGGGTCTGTACGCATGGAATGTCTGAGTAGGTTAGAGGTTTTGAAGTGCCCAAAGACTGTACATGAGGAGGCTCACTCAATTTCACATGAGATAATCGAGGCTGGACTTTACATGGATCCTAAAAGCAGAAATACCGACATTCTGCCTATTTCTCCGAAATGGCTTTCTCCCAATTGGTCAAAAGATATTGTTGGCATTTTTTTTGCTGTTACTTTCCAATGCCCTCCACACCCTTCCCACAATATGATTCCCTTTTCATAAGACTCTTAAGGGTCAAGTAGGGAACAGGTGTCCTCATTCCTATTTTATCACTGAGAAGTTCTTGCTTGGCAATACCAGACCAGCAGAACAGTCACTCCTGAAACTTTTGTTCAACTCAACTCTTCTTACATCATCAACATTTTTAAAGGTATCATACAGACACATGCTTACACAAATGTGTTGTCCTAAGGCAGCTACAACAGTGTTTCTAATTGGGAGTCTGTTAAATTGGGCTTTTACATTAAGACAGGACCCCTCTTACTTTTCCATCAAGATCATAAATCATAGATTTAGAGCTAGAATGCCCTCATTTTTCAGATAAAGAAACTGAGGCCTCAAAAGGTCAAATGACTTTTCCAGTGTCACACAGATTATAAGTGGCAGAGCTGAGATTTAAATCCAGTTTTGACTCCCAATTTGGCAATCTTTTGCATGGATGACCTGGTCTTAAAATCATGCACAACTCTGCCATGTTTGAGGTCATGAACTCCAAACCTCCATTTAAGTCGACAGTAACTCCGAGATATCCTCATTTCTCACCTGGCTGCACTACTTCTCTACCTGACCTTTATCCTGCCTCTGCATCAGGTATCTCATCCTCTTCCAATCCCTCCCACCTTTCAATCCTTCTACCTGCTTCTCAGCTTCCTTTTGTGTTCTATCTTCCCTAATTAGATTGTAAGCTCCTTGAGAGCAAGTGCTATTTTCTTTTTTTCATATTTAGTACTTAGCACAGTGCTTGGCACATAGTAAACACTTAATAAATATTTATTGACTATCAACCTCCCAAGACACTATGGGCTTTGAATACAAACAGCAATTTTTTTCCTCAAAAAGGTTTGCTGACAAATGATTTTTACCTTTTTAAGATCCGATGCCAACCACTTAGAATCATAGAATGCCTTTCTTTTAAAAAGTGGTTGGGATGGAAAGTGGGGAGGTAACTACAGATATCAAGCATGAAATACACCCTCAGACTTCACCAAGTGCCAGTTTTCCTTGTCCATATCTCTTTGTTACCAAGTGGAACTCTAAGCAGAGGGTGGACACTGGGAAATGCATATGGCAAAATTAAAAATTCAAAAGGTACCAATAAGGCTTTTGAAAAAAGAATCATAGGATGTGAGAACTGAACCAGATTTAGAGGATCATTGAATTTAACCTTTTTCATTTTACAGGGAAAGAAACATTAATGCCCATGGGCTAAATATCTGCCCAAGGTTACACAGAACTGGCTCCCCAAGTTCTTTGATTTCCAGGTCATTGCTCTTCATTTTAATGAGACTTTTTTTTTCTTGGAGACTATTTTGCTTTGCAAATTTGATAATTACTTCCTTCTCTTTTTTTTTTTTCCTTTTTGGTTCTATTCCAACTGCGAACATTTAACACCATGGTGAATGCCTTCAGACCAAATTTCCTCAGGACTCTTGGTCATAACTAACACCAGCTCTTCTTCAGTCCAAAAGCTCTCAGCTTTGGAACATTGTATGGATCTACCACAATTCTTCTGGTGTGTATATTTGATCAGAACCACAAACATGCTTTGTTTAAGACTGTTCATGATGCCACAAGGAGGCCGGGGCAGCTAACCAAATGTAGTTAGGCTATTTCTGTACAGCAAGTCAAGTAAACCTCTCTGATGTGGCCTTGAGCAAATCACACATAAACATAAGAAAAAAAATTTTATAATGTTTCCTCCCTCTCCACCCCTCCTTACAGTGATTTTTTTTACTGCTTTGAAAATTCAATCACTGCTTCTGTCCCAATAGCTCTAAGTTGACACAATGCTCTGCAGATAAGTAGGCATTTTGTCCTTGTTGGGGCAGACAAACTGGTACATGAAAGGAGAAGCTGTATTATTGTTTCTGGGTAGGGCAAGAAGAGAGAAGAGCTAGCAAGCATTATTCCTCTCTCTCCAAACAGATGCTTTTCACCTCCCTCTCTTTTCATCTCTGTCTCTCTTCTGCCTTCTTTGAGCTGCGGGCTAAAAGCCGACGATGGGCCCTTGCTACATTCCCAGACCTTAGGTGAGGCTGGCACTTCTTCAACTGGCCAAGGTACTTAAACTCTAGAAGTGAGATGTTAAAAAAAAAATACTGAATTTAAATACCACCTCGCAAAACTTACCTACAAATGGGAAGGGACTTTATATAGCACCTACTATGTGCCAAGAACTGTGCTAAGTGTGTTTTACAATATTATCTCATTTGATCGCCACAACAACCCTGTGAGTTTGGTGCTATTATAATCTTCATTTTATAGTTGAAAAAACTGAGGCAAGCAAAAGTTAAATGACTTGTCCAGGGCCCCACAACTAGCAAGTGTCTGAGACCAGATTTGATTTCATCTTCTTGACTCCAGACCCAACTCTCTACCCACTGTGCCACCAGCTGCTTCACAAGTGATCATTATTTACCCTACCTCCCCTTCAGACACACTGTCTCTCTCATACACAAAAACACAAAGCAAATATATGTGAGTTTTTTAATGGGCAGGAGGAGGAGTTGTTTGCTCTCGATAACAAAGACCCACTGAAGGGAAAGACCATGATGTCATTATATTATTAGAAGCCAATTAACCAACACTGATTACCATGGAACTAAGGGTAGGTCACTGTTGCTTAAGAAATTGAGGAAAAATCTCAAAAATTCGTGAAAGTTGTCAAGGATACCAATAAACTATTCTTCAAAGGTTTGCATTAAAAATTTTTATGAAAAAATGCAGATTGATTTTTATAAAAAGTAAAATCAAAGCAAATGGGAATGAATGAACAAAGAGCCCTGATGAAAACTTATAGCAATTTTTTGGGGTCCCCATATCCTTTGTCTTTCAGTAAACATCCATACCTCCCATGGAATATGAAAGAAAACCAATTATAGAGTTTATTGTACATGTGTCCATAAGAAATTTTCAAAACAATTCCAAAGGACAACATGATGGAAAATGCCAGTCACATCCAGAGAAAGAACTATATAGTCGGAATGCAGAACGAAGCAGACTATTCTCTTTTTTGTTTTTTTTTTCTTTCTCATGGTTTCTCCCATTCATTATAATTCTTCTATGCAATATGACTAATGTGAAAATGTGTTTAATAGGAATGTTATGTGTAGAGCCCATATCAGGTTACAAGCCATCTTGGGGAGAGAGGGGAGGAGGTTAGGGGGAGAAAATTTAAAACTTATGGAAATGAATGTTGAAAATTAAAAATAAATACTTTAATATTTTATAAATTTTAAAATGTACATATAAAAAAGAAATTTTTAAAAGATTAAATTAAAAGAGTGAATGCAAAAAAACTTAAAAATTTGTGAATTAGAAATCAAGTCAGAGTTTGTAGAATATTTTTATAGAATAATAGTTATTTATTAAATATTCTTCACATCTCCTTGATAAACTTATTGTACCTGTTGGGGGGTCTGCATACTCTAGATTAGAAACATATACTGTAGAGGAAGTGAAATGTAAATTATAACATCTAGATGATCATTAACTCTGTTGATCATTTACCCACTCAACAAATAATTATTGAGCACCAACTATACTCGGTAACTTAGAGGACATAAATAAAATGGTGATGATATTAATAATAATATTGCTAGATCACATTCATGTGATGCTTTATGGTTTAAAAAATATATTACATATATTATTTTATTTGATCCTTGTAAGAACCCTGTGAAGTAGGAGCTATTATCCCCATTTTATAGATAGGAAATAGGGTAAAAGAGGTTAACTGACTTGTCCAGGGTCACACAGCTAGTAAGTATCTGGTGACTTGAATTCAAGTCTTCCTGACTCCAAATCTGGCACTCTACTACATCACCTAACTGACTTTATATAGAACCTACTATGGGCCAAGAATTGTGCTAAATGCTTTTTACAATATTATCTCATTTGATCCTCACAAAAATTCTGCGAAGTAGGTGCTGTTATGATTTTCATTTTGTAGTTGAAAAAAAAGATGTATAAGAAAGAAGCTTAATCTCAGAGGTTGAGTGTTTGAGTTAATTATGCTAATTTTAGCTGCTGCTAATGTGCTAAAGAGTGAACATCAGGTCTCAAAAACCACAGAAGAACAAAAATTTGAGGAACAGCCACAATCCTAAAATCTGTAGCAACTCTGCAAAAAGAAGAATTATAAACCATTTTGAATATCAACAAAATTGGTTAAACTTGCTTTGCAACTAAATTAAATCAATGAAGTTCATAGGGACATAGATCTCAGGACCTAATTGAGGACCAAAGACATGAAGTAACTTTTCCCACAGAATGTAGGTAGAAGGGTCAAGATTCAAACCCAGACTCTATGACCCCAAATCCAGCACTCATTCCAATATTCTACACTCTATTCTACCATCTAGACCACGGGCCTAATTCCCTTCTCTCCCATTTTATTGTAAAACTATTCAGAGGAGGAGGGAAATTTTGCAAACAAATATGACAAAATGCCAAGTATCATTTTCCCAAAAGCTAAAGTCTTAAGCAGAATTTCAGACATGGTGTCTGAGGCCAAAAGTTATAAAGCATGTAATTTGAGTATTCTACATTGTCTATATAAAATGGGGCCAAATGGGATTATAATGAAAAATTAGGTCATTCGGTATGCAGCAGCTCATCAAATAGAGTTAAGTTGCATGACCAGGCCAGAGAAGTACCAGTCCCAAGTCAGGAAGATTGGAGTTCAAATCTGCTTTCAGATACTCACTAGCTGTGTGACCCTGGGCAAGTCGTTTAATATCCTTTTGCCTTAAGCCACTAGAGGAGGAAATGAAAAAGCATTCCAGTATCTTTGCCAAGAAAACAACTTAAAGAGTCATGGAGAGTTGGACATGATTTACGGCTGAACAACATAATAGACACTTAATAGCTATGTGACCCTGGGCAAGTCACTTACTCTCTGTTTGTCTCAGTTTTCTTAACCATAAAAAGGGGATAATAATAGCATCTGCCTCATAAAGGTTTTTGTGAGGATCAAATGAGATAATATTTGTAAAGTATTTAGCATAGGAGGTGCTTAATGTGATCACACAACCCAAGATCACATGACTAGCCTGTGGCAGAGTCAAGAATAAAACTCAGGTCCCTTGACTTCTCAGTTCAGTGTTTTCTCCATTCCATTGCACTGACTCTGTTAGAATCACCTTCTTCCAAATTTAACTGCTAACTTCTAAACAATCATTTCAAGAATCAGATAGCAAAGGAGTCCAAAAGGGCAACTTGTGGCAAGCACTGCCTAGAAGACAATCAAGGTATTATACACATCTTGGTAGGAAAATATGTCCAAACAGAAATCATAATAAGAACCATTGACTAAAATGCAGCAGAAAATGAAAAGCTGTAAGGTTTCTAAAGTCCAGTCTTCTTGATTTCAATCATTTTGGGGCAAAAAGTAAAGAAAGCAACCACAAAGTTGGGGTTCCTGCTTAGGACCGTTTGAGATTCTTCCATAGTTTATGGGGAACAGTTGGGAACAGGGTAGGAACTAACAAAATGGGAAGGCGAGTCAGTCAGTGGGAACTTGACTAGAGGCTCAGAATGAGCCTAAGAAGGGGAATTTGGCCTGTTTTTAAGAGATCTCATGCCTGGCACTGCCTAAGTTTGGTTTGGAAAGGAAAAGGAAGGGAAGGAAAAGAGTGATGGTCCCGCACATCAAAGGGCAACCAGAACCCTGTGAGGTAATTATAAATATCAATCACCCACATCTCACTGTTAGGGCAGTCTGAGATTACATCTGCTCATGAGCAAAACAGCAACTTAGAAAAGTACTGTAACTACATCCAAAGCACATTAGAACACATTTAAACCTGTCCTTTCTCGAGGTACCTGGGAAAGCCGACTGAGTAGGGGATAGGGTCTTTGGGCACTAGACCATATCGCTCAAAAATAGAATCATAGAAACTTCAAGTCAGAGCCAGAAGGGGCCTTACAGGCATTTAGTTTGGCCTTCTCTTTTTACAGGCATGAAAACTAAGGCCCAGAGTGCCTAAGTACCTTGCCCAAGGTCACACAGGCAGTAAGTGGGAAAGCCAGAATTCAAACCAGGTCTCCTGACTCAAAATCCAGCATTCTTTCCATTATTTGCTTCCCCAACCCCAACCCTTTGCTCAATAGCCTAGGCCTGTCCTAATCTCAGGAGCAGTTGCCCACCTCAGTTATTCCCTATGTCTCTAGCTGCACCAAGAATATTGTTTTTTACATGTGGTAGGAATTTAACAAATGTTTGTTGTATAGAATTGAATGTCAGATACTCAAGATGATGGATATGATTTTAAACCATCAAGGGGAAGAAAATGAGAATAGAGCTTATTATTCTTCTAGGATATACTGATGAATGGCAACTGTCCAAAGGTTTATTATTGAAAGGGCCAGAGGATTCAGAAAGTCCCTTGAGCCTTTCCAAATTCTTATCATGAGCATTCAGAAAGCCCCTGAAATGGTTCCAGCTATCCTAAGGAATGAGTAATAAGGTGCACAAAATGACCATCCTGAAAAAAAAAATCTTTTTCAGACAATCCCCAGACCCACACATAAAGACGGCTTCTCGTATTTCCATTCAACCCTGCCTCTGGTCCCTTTATTCCACTCTGGCCATGAGCAGGCCTAAGTAGTTCCTAAGAGGCCCTTTCTTAGAGAGATAAAAAGATCAAAACTGACCTAAATGCCCCCTTTCACCTTTGCTATTGCTGTTCTTTATCCATCAGATTTTCTTCTATAGCCAATCACTCTGTCAAGATTTTCTTACTCCTCAATCTCCAAGATTTCTCAGACTTTCTCAATAATGAACCAGAGAAAAGAGTAGCTCTGTCTCTCTTCTCTGGCAAATGCAACTGATAAAAGTCATAGATGTCATGTTATATGCTATATCTCTAAGACAGCTGCCTAACAAAGAGAGGTCTTAGAAATCAGAAGCCTTTTCTGACCCATTAGTACACTCAAGAAGGAAGGCTTTGAAAAACCAAGTATCCATTGGTGGCCAATTTCAGGCATACCTTCCTGTACTGAGATTAGGTTTCCTACTTAGGAGTTTGTATTCTGGTTTATTTAGCTCAAGAATTCTTAATATCAGGTCTGTGAACTAGTTTTTTTTTAATATATTTTAATAACTACATTTCAAAATAACTGGTTTCCTTTCATTATAGACCTAGATCGTCTTTGGTGCTTTCACAGACATAAGATTCTTTTAGGGGTAGCTTTGTTTGTTATTGAATCAGGCCCTCCATAATGACCAATCTCCAGCAACCCACTGCTCTTTCTGAGAACTGAGGTTCTTGATAACTTTTCCTAAGGTTCTCACTGAGTATGGCACCCTTTTTCCAAATGGTGCCTATAAAATGTAGAGGAATCAAAAGTCAGCAAAACCTTTCATTTACATCTAATGAGGGGTAATAATGGGAATAGAGAGATCCTTTTTCCTTAATGAATCAGACTGCTCACTGGGACTTGAGGGATCTAGAACCCTAGTCCCTCTTTTCTCCCATCCTGCTCTAGTTCCTTTGGGTTAAGGCATTACTTCCAGAAATATTTCATCCAAATTTAGTTGCGATATCCTTGATGAAGCAGAATATTGAACCCATTTGTACATCACTGCATTATCTTGGGGGATAGCTAGCTAGGGAGTACAATGAATAGACTGCTGGGTCTGTAACTGGGAATATCTGAGTTTGAAACTGACTTCAGATATTAGCTGTGTGATGTTAGGCATGTCATTTAACCTCTGTTTGCTTCAGTTTACTCATCTGTAAAATCGGGATAATAATATGACCTACCTCCCAGAGTTGTTGTGAGGATCAATTGAGATAATATTTGTAAAGTTCTTAGTTTGCCTGTCATACTGTATAAATGTTAGTTATTATTATTATTTTCTTTTTCTTAGATTCAAAGACAGAAGGGGGACAAATAAATTTGATCAAGGGGGAAGCGAGAGAAAGTACAAATCATGAGGTCCTGTTGAGGTTTATAGGTCTGTGGGAATCACTACAAGGTAGAAGTTTTTAAGCCTGGGGCCTACGAACTTGTTTTTTTAAAAATATTGAGATAACTCCATTATAATATACTTGGTTTTCTCTTTAATCCTATGCAATTTATTTTATGCTTTTAAAAACACTTTTCTGAGAAGCGGTCTGCTGGCTTCACCGGACTGCCAAAGGAATCTATGACACACAAAAGCTTAAGAATTACTTCTCTGCCTCATCTAGTCTATCTGTATAGACATGCTCCTAATTTACAGTTATCTCAGGGTACATTCAGGATGTTGTTACTTGAGACTTAAGCTTGGAGAATGGGTTTAATAGGCTCCTGGATTATTTTTCTCCTTCTGGAAATGGGAAGTTATATCAATCAAGCAATCAATAAGCACTTTATAAAGAGCCTTCTATGTGCCAATCACTGAAATAAAGGTTGGAGATACAAAGACTGATTTCAACAGGTATTATGGATAATTTCACTAATACAGAAAAATAAAACCTTGCTCTTGGTTCTTTCAAAGTATCACAAAGTAGAAGAAAAAGAAGTGTCTTAGGTGCAACCCTAAATCTGCACTGCTCCTCTGCAGAGTCATGTCTTGAGAAAAGGGACAACATTAGCACACACCTGCTAAGTAACAGGCCAGGGAATGTGTCCTAAAAAAATAAGACTACAATTTTGCCATTGATGACTACAACATTTAATCACTACTTGTTGGGCATTTCCTTTTGGATGGATGCCTACTGGAAGGTCTTGATCCATTCATATTAATAGTTTATTACAACTTCGTAAGCACTGAGAAAGATACTCTGGTTTTCAGGTGGACTAGCTTCCTTCAATATGGAAACCTTGGGGAAAACTTATAGATAAAGTTTTGCAAATCAAATGTTTGCAAACCAAAATGTCTTATTATAAGTATTAGTCCCCATAGTGAATTATATAGGTCAAATTCATGGAGGATTTGGGCTCTGGAAGAATATTTTTGGCAGTTTGGAAGAAGACACATGACTCACAGTATTTATAAGGAACAGGCTGCCCATTTTCCTCTGACTAGCCCTGGATTACCCAAGAGAATTCCAGAATCGGCTTGCAAATGGAGGAGAATCAAAGAGCAAAACCCAACAAATGTACTGGAACACCCCCACAGGATTTGGGGAAAAAGCAAAAGCAGGAGCTATTTTTGAATGTCATGGGACAACTGACAATGGTGGAAATTGTGGGTCAGTCTTTGCTTCTATCTTCTTCACCCATTCAGAAGTCAACTTCCGAGAAAAGATGCTCATGTCAAAGAATTTCTTTTTTCCCCTATATAACAATGAAGAGATTTAGATTAATCTCTTTCATCTTTCTAAACCTTAGGGTAGTGAGGTGTTTGATTCCTGATTTTCTTTTAACAAAAACTGTGATGGTGTAGGATAAACTATATCATGTGCTTATTTTCCCCAAGATTTTGAGAGCATAAAATAAATAGTGAATAGTGTCAGTCATATAATGTGGGGAAGACCTGGGTTCAGATCCTGGTTCTCTTCTCTACTACCTGTGTGACTTTGGAAGGGTATTAGACTAGATGACCTAAGCTTCCTTCTGACTCTAAATCTTTGATTCTCTGAAGTTAAAAGTATTTTTACTGTTATTGTTAGTATAGAGCATAGCAGATTACAACTAAAAAACAATTCTTCAGTGTAATGAAAAATTCCTAAACTCTACCTGGTAGCCTACCGCTTTCAAGCACCGTCCTCTTCAGTAAAATCCCAATCAAATAAAAATAATTTAGGCAAAATCCTAGCCAAATAAGAAGAATTTCAGTGATCTATTGGAATTAATTATTACAGAACTAGTTGTCTTATGAGTTCAAGAAGACACACCACATGCAAGGGCATCTCTGGTCCATTGTACCACAGACCTAAATCCTGCTCATCTCCACTAATTTTCCTCAGAATTCCAACCTTCTGGTGACAGTTGCCATGTCTAGGCAGGAAGGGAAATGGGTGAGGCCCACTTAGGAGTTATATAACCTTCTGTTTTTAAGAACGAAATAAAAATAGGACTGTGTATTTTAGGAAAGAACTGGCTAGGAGAATCATATAAAAAAAAAAAACTTTCTGGAAAGCCCAGGATAACCATGAAAGTGGACTCCTCACTGTGCCTCACTAGAAAGATGATTTGCCAAGATTTAGTCAAAAACAAAGATGCCTGTACTGGGTTGGATGAACAGAAAAGTGGCATCTTAGACTACAGAAAAACAGATAGAGGCAATAGTTTTATCCCGCATTACAGAGCAGTGGTCATTCACTAATTCGTCTGTGTGGTGAGGATAGGTCGCTGAATTTGGTGTTGGAAATTCTCCTGATGGATGAATTTGTGTAGGCACATACATTTGGCAATGTTACAACAACCACCAGACAGCACACTAGGCTGGGAGTTGGGAAACCTCTGTTTCAATCCCAATTAAAACACTGACTTTCTTAGGCCCGTGGTCACTTTTGGATCAAACCGACAAGATATCCTGGCATCATCCACACACAGCCTGAAGCTAAAACCTTCAAACTGTGTCTATATGGTAAAATACAACCAGTTGAAAAGCAAAAACATTTTGTCAATTAACTGGTTGTTTTACTTATATGGTGCCAAGTAACCATTTTGATTTTTTTTTTAAACTGGATTGATTTTTATTTTGATTAACTCAACTGAATCAATCTGTCGTTTTCCTGTTGTATAAACACTACCTCAATTTCCTCAACTGTATGATGTGGGAATACTGGAAGATTAATAAAATAATCTCCATGAAGTACTTGGAATCCTTGGGGGAAACTAAGCTTGGTGGAGTGCAGGTATTCTATCCAAAGAGCTGTTCTACCAAGTCCAAGTTCGGTCCTAGTGTTTTGTCAAAGGTTGAATTGATTTTCACCAATTTTATAAAGAAAGAAAAAGGAAGAAGTTATGACCTTTAAGGAGAGATAAGCATTTGCAGAGGATGTGAACTCTAAGTTCTGATAGACTGTCTTAGATCATAAGCTTCTAGAGAACTGCCATTTTGTGGTACACATTTCAAAGTGGCAGTCAATCTAGTCACTCTGTTCCACTTGTGACAGTGGTCACCCAGTGCTACCACCCCCTTCTGATTCTCACCATACCTAAGTATTAGAAGAAAAGGGATCACAGGATGTCCAATCTCTTCTGAAAGATAGTCAGCCTCTGTTCCAGAGGACAAGAAGAATCTTGTCCATTTTACTAGCTTTGCACTATATCCCATATGAGGATTTTTTTAGAGGGAAAAAAACCAACATTTTTTATTGGTAAGAGGAAGATGAATATATAGATCCTCTACTATTCTGAGATTGACTCAAAAGAGCAAGCCACATTTTTTATTGAAAAAAAAAAGCCTTTCAACTCCATACTTAAAGCTCTTATCTCTCTCCCTTAGCAAATTATACTGAAGAGGATGACAGAGGGATGCTAAGACCTTTTATCCTAAAAATCTGACCTTTCTCTAAAGATTCTGGGCTCTGTTTCTGGGTCTCCAAAGAAGCTACTAAGCCTTAAAGAATTCAGGGATCATCCTGGAATTAACTATCTTCTCATCTGAAACACTGAGGCTCATAGTTTACAACACTCTATTGCCAGAATTAAATCTACTTGGTCATTACCCCAAAAAGGGAGGAAAGAAGAAAATCCTACTGTCCTTGGTGATCACGTATATGAGAAAGATGAACTACGGGAAGAAGCAATGAACTCACTTGCCTCAAGTGTTTCCAGATTAATATCAAAACATGCATGACTTTTTAAGTAAAATTTAACCAACATTTTATTAAGCACCTACTATGTACTGTTCTAGACTCTAGGGGATCATACAAAGATAAAATAAGATGTAGTTCCTGCTCTTAAGGAACTTATAATTCCTGGTAATAGAGGAGGTAAGACATACTTACATAACTACACTAAATCATTAGTACAAAGATTAAGAGTCAGCATAGCCTTGTGGAAAGAGGGCCAGTCTTGTAGTCAGAAACACTTGGGGTCAAGTCCTGCCATTGACACATCCTAGCTGTGTTCATGGGCAAGTAGCTTAACTTCTTAAGGTCCCAGGCAATTCTCTAAGACCATAAGTTACAGACAAACGGCTAATGTGCATATTTTCTTGCACAGATGAAACCCCAGATCCAAGCGAAAAAAGAAGGGACTATGATGATGAGGGTAAAGGGTCCAGAACAATGCTATGGGCAAGAAAGGGGCAACTCCAGTTGCAGGAAAGACTGTGGGGGGTCAGCAACACTTGAGCTAGCTTAAAAGAAAGGAAAGTACTTCAACTAGTGGCATGGGTAAGGAGAGGGGAGATGAGTTCATGCCAAGCATGGGACAGGCGGAGGAGGGAGGCAGGGAGGGAAGATAGGGTACTTTGCACATAGTAGGTACTTAGTAAATCCTTACCAAGTTGAAATGCACAAGGGAAAATGACCTGATACAGCACTGTGTTTTGTTATAATTTCATAGTATATGATTATAATTAATCATCCTATAGCCAAAAGAAAGAACAGTATTATATTGGAAGAACCACTAGATTAGGAATCAAAAGACCTGAGTTCAAGTCTCTGCTCAGTCACTAACTAGTAATGTTACTTTGGGAAAATAATTTAACCTCTCAGACTCATAAATCATTAGATCTGGAAGGCAGCTTTGAAGTTCAACAGGCTCAGAATTACATTCAGTCAATAAGTATTAAGCACTTACTATGCACTAGACATTATATTAAACACTGGAATTATAGGCTTAGAACTGGAAAAGGCCTTAAGAATCATCTAACCAAAACTTTTCACTTTGCAGATCAAGATTTTACAAAGCAAGACCAGGAAAAAGACAAAGTGATTCATCGAAGGTCACAAACTACTACATGGTGGAACCAGAATTTGAACTCGGGTCTTCTCCTTGGTGGGACAACTACTAGCTTTAATCCTCCCATTCCAAACAGCAGCTTTGATGTATGGATCTCCCTGCCCCTTGAACTGCTCCTTCTGCTACTTGGTTTGCTCATGACCCTTTAATAGTTTGGATGGCCTGACGCTATAATTGCCTACGCCCATCTGTCTGCATCCTGGTGACTCAGATGATTCGTGAATGGGGGCAGATTCTTAGCTCCTAGCTTGCTAGTCTAGACTAGACAGTTGTGGGGAGAGAGAAAGAACCTGAAGTTTAAATATTTTGTCATGATGTCACCCAAGGCATGGTGGTGCTGGCATACAGCCAATGTAAAGTGGAAAGGAAAGCCAAATGCCTCACAATGTCTCCTAGGTTATCAATATGAACACTGAAATCACCAGGAATGATGGTAGGGAGCAGGGAGACAAGGAAGGGTGTGCTCTTGGTGCAGAATGGATGGATAAGGGTAGATATGAGTCCTCAAGGACTATAGATCACAGTAGCAATGACATCACATTATCAAAGAAACATAAGAAGGGAACTTAAAAGAATCTACTCCATTTTCCAAGAGAGGAATCCCTTCTACTGTTGTTCCCAACAGATGTTCACCCAAATAAAACCCAGTTCTGCCACTTACTAGTTAGGATCCAGAGGTGGGGAACCTCAAGGCCACATGTGGTCTTCTAGGTCCTCAAGTGTGACCCTTTGACTGAATCAAAACATAGTTGGGATTTGTTCTGTGAGGTTTGGGTTCAGTCAAAGGGCTGACTGGAGGACCTAGAGGGCCACAAGTTTCCCACCCCTGAAGCCCTTTAACCTCAATTTCCCTGCTTATAAAGAGTCTGGTTCCTAACTACAAAGATCATTGTAAGGATCAATTATGATAATGTAAGTCAAATTATTTGTAAACCTTAAAGTACTATATTAAATTAAGATACTATTAATGTTATGAATACTTCTATTGATGGGGAACTCAGTACCTCACAAGTGGTTCATTCCATGTAGGATAGTTCTATGACTTATTATGACACTCATAAGAAGTGATTTTTGCTGTTCAGTCATATTTCTGTTGTGTCCAACTCTTCATGACCCCATTTGGGTTTCCTTGGCAGAGATCTTGGAGTAGATAGTCATTTCCTTCTCCAGTTCTTTTTATATATGAAGAAACTAAGGCAAACAGGGTTAAGTGATTTGTCCAGGGTCACACAGTTAGTAAGTGTCTGAAGTTGGGTTTGAACTTAGGAAGATGAGTCTTCCTGACTCCAGGCCCAACACTCTATGCATTATGGCACCACCTAGCTTTCCAATAAGTTACAACATGTTGTATTTAATGGTCATTTTAAAATGAATCCTATTTAACCCAATATTCAGAAATGAATGCCAAGTAACTTATTGTTCTAACTGTATATGTATTCAGTGCCTAAATCATCCTAGAGAAATCATACTTTTTCCAGAAAAAAGAAAAAAATTCTGTTTAGTGACTTGTGTCAGTATCTTAGAACCTTCCTCCCTCTTGGGAAATCTCTCCTGTTCAAACTAATCTATTTTGTCTGATCTACAGAACACTATTTAGTGGTGCCAATAAGAAGAGAAGGAATTACATTGTCTGGAGTGTAAGAGATAAGAAAATGTGGAAGACTTCTTTCCCCATCCCCCACCTTCTGGTCTGTATCAGAGGAAATGCCTTGGTATTCAATCAAGCTTGCATAGCTGTTGGAACTGAAATCCATAGTAATCCCATACCCATAACTCAGCACTTACTTCTCAATGCGAAAGGCCATTGCAAAGTCTTTGTGTTAGGAGACTATTTCCTCTCCTCATTCATTATCTTACACTCTGAATTTTTAAGCATGTATTCCAATCTTGATTATTGGAAAGAGGGCATTGGTAATGGATATATCCCAGGAAAGTGTTTATTCGTCCTTCCACTAAGCCAAGGAAAGTTTCTATGGTGGAAAAAAGTGCTTCACTATCCTACCAAGTCATAATGGGAAGATTATAAATAGAAATAAAGAAACCACTTCTACATGTTTATACATCTACATTTAACTCTTCAGGCTCCACAATCCCCAAAGGATCCATTTTCCTTATCTTACAAAATTTGCTCAGAAAAAAAATGTTATTTTCTTATCTTCCTCAAATAATCTTCCCTATAAGAATAAACAAACTAACAACTGACTTCATAAGGGAATATGGTATCTCAGATCCTTTAGGCTAAAAGGAGTCCTAAGAGGTTATCTAGTCCCATCTTCTCTTTTCATAGATGATGAAGGGAAATAACTTTACCAAGGTCACACAGCTAGGGCCACAGCTAGAACCTAAGAGCTATACATCTCAGCCACTGGTTTAGATTTGTGGGGCCTGTCCAGGATCACTGGATTTTTCTTGGGGGCCTAGGATTTCTTCACAGATAATGGCAAATTTGAGCACCTTGCAAGTACCAAGGTAGGCATAAGCCCAGGAAGATACACCATATAATTGTGTATTAGAAGTTTGTTGCCATCATGGATACTCAGGATACCCATGGAAGACTGGTACACAAACAAAAGGCGTGGAACCTTAGCAGAAATTGCTGATTGGAAGAATACCTATGGACTGTGACAAAGGCAACATAGAAAGGATTTTCAGTGTGCCTGAAAATACTTTTTTTTTAAGAGAATGAGGGAGATTAAGAATTCAGAAGTAGCAGCAAGGTGCCATGAGGCTAATGAGCAGGCTGAAAAATAATACTGTGGGAATTAAAAGGAAGGATATCATTTATCCAATGTTTGCTGGTACAGGGTAGCATACTACAGTCAAAGGAGAGTGGCACCTTGGTATAATTTGCAGGAATGATATCTTATTTAGCTGGGGATAAAATATAGCTTAGAATTATAGAATATGTATAGAAATGCTCCAGAAAGAATCTAGTAAATCCTTCTTTCTTTCCTCTTATGCCTCCTTAAAGTGGTGTGTGCTACCTAGATTAGGTACAAATTTCCCTTTTCCTCAAACTTCATAGTCCTATGAAACCTAAAGATTAATGCCTTCTATGATTTAGTTTATGTTCCTGAATTCTGCCTTGTGCTTATCTTTTTAAAGAGAGGAAAGGGGGTGGCCAGGTAGCACAGCGAGTAAGAGCACCAGCTCCAGTGTCAGGATGACCTGGAGATTGAATCCCGGGCTCAGACACTTAGCACCCACCCAGAAACACCTGGCCATGTAACCTTGAGCAAGTTACTTAACCCCAATTGCTTTAAAAGAGAGAGAGAGAGAGAGAGAGAGAGAGAGGAAAGACTTACAGAGACACAAGAAAAAAGAAGCATAGAGATTGAATATATGTCATAAAATGAGCTCAATTTTCCAACCAGCACTTCTATATGGAATATCCTGGGAGCTTTATATATTAAAGAATCACCACCAGATAGAACCATTGCCCAATGGGGAGTCAGAGACACAAACTTAAGGGGAGACTGAGAGATATACATACACAGTGGAACCTAGAAAAGCATATTCATAGGGATCCCTCAGGACATAAGGACACCACATCAAATCAAGGAGAAAAAAAGAAGACAGACCCTTAGTTAAGAGAAGGGGAGTAAAGATGCAAAATTCTTGCCTCACTCAGGTGGGAAAGAGGCCCATAGGCTATATCATTTGTACAGCCCTCAAAGGGTAGAAAGATTAGAAAGTCAGGGAGTCACAATGTGGAGGAATGGCCTGAACCCGTCTTTTCATTGATTCTCTAACTCCTTCCATTTTTTTTTTTTTTGCTCCTAAGAGAAGGTAAGTGGAGAGTTGTTAAAACTTTAGTAGATACTATATGAGTGGAGTGGGGAGGGGGAACCTCACCTCTAACATTACCTTTAAATTATAGTGAACACATAAGCCACTGAGGTAGGTGGGGCCCACCACAGGAATGAACTGCCTTGACTTTTAGAAATCCTCTAATTTTTATGCCAGACAAAATAAGACCTGGTCCCTATTTGATGTCTTGTTAGCTTAAGTTTTGCCTGAGAGCCAAGAACCCCTTTGAGGAAAATGTGAGCTAAATTCTGATGTTCCCAATGGAAACCCTTTATGGGAGCATAAGCCAATGAGATTATTATTAGAAAGAAGTCCCAAGAATGAACCCGGTCCATCTGTTAGAAAAAAAGGTCTAATGGCTCCACTGACAGGTGGGTTGCAATAGACATACAATACCAATTCTTAATACTGGGATTTTCCAGAGTCCTTTGGAGCTACCTTGAGCAAAGACCAGTCTTAAATGGCTTAAATAGGATTTAGCTCTTCATTATCCCCTGAGTTTGAACTACTGCCTAATAGAGGCATGAGGGTACAGGATAGGATACACTAAGCACATTAGACTCTTCAAGGTCTTGTAGGAAGTATGTTGGGTATGGAATTTTCAGTAAACTGGGATCTCTTGAAGTATGGATATTGGAATTAAAGGACCTGCATTTGAATCCTTGCTCTTCTCATTAATTTTGCAGCCTTGGCAAACTATTTAGCCTCAGTTTCTTCATCTGTAAAATGAAGGTGTTAGGCTAGAATCAGAGGTATTCAACTCATCGTCCTGAGTGGCCTGCAAAAGTCCTGAGTAAGAGGGAACCAGATTAAAATATAATTGGAAAATTTATTTAGTGAATTAAATAAAAATATGACACAAAATAAATAATGTTAGTTTGTGATTTTCTAAGTCAATATGTAAGCAGCAGGGAACAATTTCTATCTAAATTTGGCACCACTGGGCTAGATAATCTGTAAGGTCCACTATTATAAATCCTATACTAATCACCTGAAGGCAAAACTATGGGTTTAGTTGGCATTGAACTAGGGATAAAGAACTTAGTCCTGTAACAGGTTCAACAATTCTTAGCCCAGTTACAATGCAGACTTTACATTAAAGTTGATTTTTTTTTCACAGAACAAATGCTGTCCTACATCCTCCTCTCTATTAGATTTTCAAATTTACAAGCTAAATAATTTTTCTACCTAATAAATATTTGTTAGTGCTCTTACTTTTTTTTAACCTAAGAAGTACCCTCAATGATGTCAATAGAATGTAAGCTCCTTGAAGGCAAGGTCAGTTTTTCATACTGTTGTTTCATCCCAAGTACCTAACCCAGTGCCTTGGATTATTACATACCTAATAAGGTATGTAATAAATGATTGGTGAATCAGATTTATCATAGTATTGACTCCTTGAAAGGGAAAAAAAATAATCCTCCTCCTGTATACATACATTGGATCACCTGCTCAGTCAACTGAAGAAAAAGTATAGAGACAGGAGAAAATGACTGGTTGGTTGTGGCAGAAAACTTAGGGCTGTGAAGGAGCACGTAGGCAAGGGATGGATCCATATGGATAGTTCCCCTCATTCTCACTTAGGAAAGAAGAGAGGAAAACAATGATCATTGCCCATTGCAAGACAAGACTGTACCTAGGTTTCAGATGATTTTAGAACTAGAAGGTAAGGTTATCTACTCCAACATCCTCAGGTGACAGATGAGGAAACTGAGACTCACAGATACAACAATACTTTCCCATGACTACACAGGCAGTAAGGAGCAGAACAAATCCAGATTCCCCAATTCTAAATCCAGTTCTCTTTCTACTGCATTATACTTATTTGGTTAAAAGGTTGTGGGCTAGAAGTGGGAAGGTGGAGATAGCAGCCACCAGAAAGCTATGTCTCTCACCTCAAAGCAAGTGGAGTTTTCCAAATAGAATCTAAGGGCAAAAATGATGTTTCTGTTATTTCATCAAAGGTAATATATGCATCTTGTAAAAAAAAAATCAAATAATGGGTTTTGTGATTGTATGCATTACCATTTCATTTAGTTTATGTGAATGTTTTTATTAATAGTTACTATGTTAGAATTTTTATAATTGATGCTAAGTATAATGTAAGTTATATATTAGGGCCATTAGGGACAAATATCTGTATTTGTCAACTACAGGAGCAAAACACCTTCAATGACTCCTGGTTGACTAATGAATAAAGTCCAAATTCCTTAGCTTAGAATTCCCAGCCTTCCACAATCTGGCACCACCTGGTCTTTCCAGCCTTATCTGTCACTAACTACCTCTCCCACATATCTTCTGCTCTAGTAAAATTACACAATTCACTCACAATTACAGAACTCTCAAATGTTCTACCCTACCCTTTTCTACTTTAATAGCATTGTCCCCAATCGTCTTCAATGCCTGGAATACCCTTCCCCTCCTTCCTTATCCCAACTGTCATTCCCAACCAACCAACAATACTTGATGAAATATCATCCATCTTTTTAAGTTGGTTGGGATTCCAATTCCTCTATGAAGTCTCCTGCCAAAGATGAATCTTCTTACTTCTAAATCCTCACAGCACTTTGAACCTCTCACACATTAACAATATTGTATTTCAAATTTTTGTGATTTACATTATGGTTATATTTCTAATTATTAATAATTATTATCAATACTTAATATGATTATTGATACTTAATAGTGTTATTTTTACTAATTCTTTACCAATATTTTACTCATATTAATACTAATTAATAACACTAGTATCACACATTCATATGGCGCTTTAAGGTTTACAAAATATATTCTGGTCACCAACCCTGTTCAGGAGATCCTTTAAGTTCCTTAATGGTAGAGAATTTTATTTTGGATTCTTTCCTAGAGTAAGCTCTTCATAATGTTTGTTGGATGAATTGTGCTCGTTATATGAGGAAGGACTTGACCAGAGCATATTAACCAAGAAATGAGAAGAGGCTCTTTACGGATATGTCCCAGAGGCTCCTATTCTTTTTCTGTATGTCCAAGAATATGGCATCTGGTCACCATGGCTCTTATAGGTACAAGGAAAGCCCAAAGTCATTCTCCATGGCTTTTTATTCTTACTAAGAACCAGGCTGGTGAAAGATAGGGATGTGAGTGAGAAAGGAGACCAAAGGTCATAAGCAGAGGTGGAGTACAACATTGGTGATAGCTATCAAATCTGTTTGTCCCTTCTCATGCTCTTTTTTGGACTTAGGGACTCTCAGAAGGTCATGGTCCAAAATCAAGCTTACTCAGAGAAGGGGCCACACCTATTCTGATTCTGTACAACCCGGGCATTCAACAGTAATAATGTGTGCCCAAGGGGCTGAACAAGAATTGCAGTCAATAATAAGATATGAAACAATAATAACAACAATGACTGAAAATAAACACTTGCTTGGACTTCTTGGGATTGAGTTGAGATGGAGAAGTAGAGAAGCACTCAGTTCTCCCCACAGTCCCCTCCAAATAACTTTGAAATAATGCTGCCAATTGAACTCTGGAATGGCAGAGCCAACAAAAGTTCAGAATGAGATGTTCTTCCAGTCCAAGACAGCTTAGAAAGTCAGAAAGAGAGATCTGTGACACAGGGGAGGCGGCTAGGATGGAGTCCACATGGATGTAACACCCACCAGCGATGGGACGAGGTGGCAGTGACAGAAGCAACAGCAACTTCAGGAGCTCTCAAGACAGAGATGATAAGTGGACCTGGCAATTGCTCAGAAAAAGATTACAGGGGACCCTGTGCAAGCACTGGAGGCAGGACCAGATGTTGTTTGGCAACTCTGTTGTCCATACACACCTCTGGGTCATAGTTCAAGGATGGAAAGGAGAACTTATAGTCAAAAAGGAGTAGAAGCCCTGAGGGCAGTGTTATCTCAGGCCCCAAGGAATCAAAGACCCTGAGTAAGAGTATCATTTTTGGTTCCAAGGGAGAAGGGACCCTGAGGAACAATGTCCATTGCAATTTCAAGGGAACAGGGCCTTTCCTGAGTAAGGACCAGAGTGCAGAACAAGAGAGCAGTGACCACACATCTCTCCAGATTATGCTACCTTGGAAACATTCAAAACTTCCAAACCCTCGGAACTAGTTCTGAAAACAGCTGTGCAATAAAGTCTGAACCTTGAGACAGTGCCTCTGCCCTGACCTGTGCTGGGAACAGAGTCCAACATTAACATAAAATTCCAAATCAAGAAATGGGATGGAAACATAAACACAGAATAACATCAAAAAAGAACCTGACAATACAAGTCTACTATGGTGACAGGGACAATCAAGACACAAACTCAGAAGAAGACAATGAAGTCAAAAAAATCTATAAGCAGAGCCTCAAAGAGAAGTGTGAATTGGGCACAGACCCAATAGAATTCTTATAAGAACTAAGAATGTTCTCAGAATCAAATAAGAGTAGTAGAGGAAAAATTAGGCAAAAAAAATGAAGGCAAAGGAAGAAAATTATTAAAATACAACAGTTTGGTAAAAGAGACACACAGGCACAAAAATACTGAAGAAAATAGCACCATAAAGACAAAATTGGCCAAATGAAAAAGGAGGTACAAAAATTCACTGATGAAAATAAGTCCTTAAAAAGCAGAAAAAGAGTTACAAAAGCTCACTGAAGAAAAAAAATCCTTAAAAATTTGAATTGGGTAAATGGAAGATAATGACTTCATGAGACATCAAGAAATAATAACACAAAGTCAAAACAACTTTTTGAAATAGAAGAAGATATGAATTATCTCATTGGAAAAACAATTAACTTGAATTGGATTACCTGAAAATCATGATGAAAGAGAGAGCATAAACATCATATTTCAAGAAATTATCAAGGAAAGCTGTCCCCAAGTCCCCAAATCAGGGGGCAAAATAGAAATGGAAAAAAAATCTATTAATCACTACCTAAAAAGATCCCAAAATGAAAACTTCCAAGAATATCACAGTCAAATTCCAGGGCTTCCAGGAAAAATTTAACTTTCTAATACAAGACTCAAGAGAAGCATAAAAAAGTAAACATGAAAGAGAAATCATAAGGGACTCAAGGTTAAACTGTTTGCCTTCCTATATGGGAAGATGATACGTGTATCTTCTAAGAACTTTATCATCATTAGGGTAGTTAGAAGCATATAAGAAAAAGGATGCGCTGAGAGGAGGGGAAAGGGAGAAGAATGAGAAGAGTTATCTCACACAAAGAGGAGCTTTGACAGTGGAGAGGGAAATTGTGTAGGTAACATTTACACTTCATTCACATCTAACATTCGTTAATTTTATATTTTTCAGAAAAAGAAGGAAGCCAAATTTCTAGTACCAAAAATGCAGAAGGGTGAAATTCTCTTGTCATAAATCTAGAATATAGCTCAAAACCAATTCATACCCGTAAGGTAACAGGAAGAGCCATCTCTTCAGTGTTGCCTTTTAATTATTATTCTTAGTTACATATTTCTAGGTACCCTAGATACACCATGCAGAAGAAACGCACAAGAACTTGTTAAGTGTCATTACCCAGTACTGTTTAATTTCCATCTGAGTTATGAGAACAGTATCAGAAGACAGACTACCTGAACAAAGCAGCTGGATCTTAGGAGAGCCAACTACCAAAACTTGGATGTTGTAAGTAAACTACCACTCTCAGTTCAATAAAACAACACAAGACTAGAGACCATTGGAATATGGAAGCAACCTTAAAGAAGGTTCAATCTTGGGTGGCTAAGTGGTGCAGTGAATAGAGCAGTGGTCCTGGAATCAGGAAGACCTGAGTTCAAATCCTGCCTCAGCCACTTAACACAAAAACTAGCATTGTGACCTTAGACAAGTCACTTAACCCCAACTGCCCTCCAAAAAGAAAAAAAAAGTTCAATATTATTTATGGTTTAAAGATGGTGGAGAACCGTTAAGGAGTTTTGATGAAACAAAGGGCTAAGCCAACATTTTCTCTCTTCATACTCTCCTATCTCCTCTCTTTTTTCTGAGCTACAGCTTTGATATAAACCCAGCATCAGATGGAAACAGAGTTGCCTAGAAACAAAATTTAGTAAATGTCAACTGTAATTCTCTGGCCTTTCATGCCCCAGGAAAGACCACATTTCCTTGCTGTGGGAGCACTTCATGGTGAAAGCCTGGATATCATCAACTATAAATTCAATAGCACAGACTTTTCAAAAGGGACTTCCAGAAGTAATTCTTGAAAATCATTTGGAACTATGACCAAAAATTCTCTAAATTTGGCCTACTCCAACTCAGCAACATCACTGCTAGCCCTATGCCCAAAAGAGATTTTTTTTTTTAAGGAAAAGGTCCCATATTTGAAATAATTACAGCAACTTTTTTTGTATCAGGAGGGAACTTGAAACAAATGTGGTTTCTTTGGAATAGTTGAACAAATTACAGAATTAGAATGTAATGGAATACTTCTGTTGAATAAGAAATGATGATGGGAATAATTTCAAGGAAGCCTGTGAATATGTATATGAGTTGATTTAGAGTCAGAACATGGAGAAAATGTACATAATAACAATGACAATATAAATACATTTTTTAAAAACCTTTGAAAGATTGAAGAATTCTGATCAATAAAATGACCATCCATAATTCCAGAGGACTGGGAATGAGGCACACTTACCCACTTTCTGCTAGAAAGATGACGAATTCAGAAAGCAAAATGAGACATACCTATTTTGACATGTCCAATGAGGGACTGTTTTTTTTTTTTGCTTGACTATGTATATTTATAATAAGGAATTTTTCCACCTTTGGAAAGGAGAAATTTTTCATTTTTTCTAGCTGAAAAAATTAATTTTTTGAAAAAGGAACTTCAAGATCTCACTCACAAAATCCCTTAAAACATAAAAGTCAGTACTGACTTCCCAGCCTTTGCTCATTCAGTGTTCAAACTCTGGCTGGAACCCAAGAAAGAATAAAGGAAGGGACACTCCTTAGCAAGGAATTAGGGGCATGGTAAAAAGAATTGACTGCCTCTCATATATCCCCCAACCCAACACTTCCAAAGGTGTTTAGGACAAAGTCAGGAAATTGTGAAGGGAAAAAATACGAGCCTGATAATATCTTTGCTCTGTGCAAGTCAGACAACTAAACTTGAAATCAAGTGACTTTATGCCTTCAACATAAGAAAAAATAGAAATAAGGTTATTATGATGGAAACTGAAAAGGTTTCCTGCCTAGATAGGATAAGTTCTTTCAAAGCACAACAGAGGCAAATAAACAGATAGAAAAATAAAATTTTGCACTTGGGTGCTTAGCTTTTTTATTATACAAGTATAGGATAGTGGAGATCTGAAAAATATTCTTATGAAAAAGATGAAGAAGCCCTCTTCATAGTGGTGTGAGACTACAGTTGTGGAACACTGTCAGACATACTTGGTTTTGCCAAACTATTTTTTTCTCTTTATTTTTTAATCTATATTATGAGGGATGCCTAGTCAGCAGCAAAGGTGAGGTACACAATGTAAGATATAATTGGAAATGAAGGTAATGCATAAACAAAAAATATCAATAATTTTTAAAAGATGCTGAAATTTTATCAACCATATGACCAACATAAGCCAACAGCATGATATGGTTTCTTTAAAAACTAATGTGATCTTCACTGCATTAATAGAAACAAATTGTCAAGACAGAGGAATCTGTATTTCCATTATATTCTATACTGATAAAAGACTGCTTGGAGAAGTTTGTAAATTTCTGAGTATTCTGTTTTAAGAGGGACATTGACAAAATGTAAAGTGTCCAGAATAAGGTAACCAGGATGGTGATTAGAACTATGTCACTCAGAGAACAGTTGAAGAAATGGGTATGTCTTGACTTAGGGGAGGAGGAGGGAAAAGGGGAGGACTCTGAGGGGAGACAGTGAAGGATTTGATAGATGTCAGAAAGAAGAAATGGACTTGTTCCATCTTGCTTCAGAGGAAAGAGTAGGACTAATGGGTGGAAGGGACAAAGGAGGAGATTTGGGCTCAATATGTAGAAATGTTTTCCAAGAAAAGAAAAAAGGGAAAGGAAGAGGAAAAGAAAAAGTGAAAGCTTATCAGTAGAAAAGAGTATATGGGCACATTCTTACCTTTGGATGCTGCCTATAGCATATTTTTCCATTCCATTGTAGTCTACTGAGGCATCCAGGTTACCAAAGTGGCCTACAAGATATCTGGATGTTCAATCAATGACTCATTCAGTTCATTGGAAGTAGAATCTTCATCACTTTCATAGTCACTGCTGTTAAATTACTGGGCCAATCTGTAAAAAAAAAAAATCCTAAGTCCAAACCAAAAAAATTCATTAGAAAAAATGAAGTGTGGCCCACTCATTGATGACTTGAATTAGTTTTAATGAATGAGCTGCAAGGTCCATTTCTGCAGCTCTAAAACTTAATGAGTCCATGAAATGGCAGGAATTTATTAGGAGAATTTGTGAAGGAATAAAAGATGGCTGAGAGAACACAACCTTTTCTGGGCCTCAATTTCCTCATCTATAAAATGTGAGGGGTGAATTATATGATTTCTCAGGTCTCTTCTAGCTCTTAATCCTAAAAAACTATGATAGAATTTTACTATGATCTGCTAACATAGTTTTAGATTTGATCCCATCTTAGTTTTATTCCTTTATCTCTTGTTCATAATTCAGGGGAATATCTGAGCTGTTTTCCAGCTCTAAATTCTGTAATAAGTTTGTTTCAATTCAGAGTGAGGCTCATTAGGAAAAGGACAAGTGAATGTTCTAAAGAGAACAATTCCTATTGCACCAGTGGTTCAGCTCTAATTGAATGAAGGTATCCACTAACTTGTGAACACCATAAGCTCACATTTATACATATACACTAACAAAGAGAGAATCAATGGGTCAGCACTTGGAGAACCACTGGGGATTTGTACCAACTTGCCTCTTGGTTCATAACAATGTAATGCTAAGATGACAATGCTATTCCATTTCAAAAGAAATATGAAATCACAGTAGAGAAAAATAAACTGTAGGTCACATGTAATGGGGAAAAAAAAGTGATGATGTAAAATATTTGGGGTTTGTACCACATCTTTCTCCTCCCTTCTCCCTTTTCCCAAAGTCATTAAAACTCTGAGAGGGGTTTCTTTGTACCTTGTAAGTTGTTCCTACCAGAATATTTACTGGCACTGTGTTCATCTCTGCATGATGGATTTCATGAGCATATAATATTATAGATGGAGAGATGGAGGGAACCTCCAAAATCATCTCTCTTAACCCCTTTATTTTATGATGAGGATATCAATGCTGATAAATGTTAAACGACTTGCTGAAGGTCATATAAGATGGTGGGAGTAGAGGGGAAATTGGAATACAGCTCTTCTAATTGCAAACCATTGTTTTGTGCTCATCACTACTGACATAATGAAAAGGTCATACTCTGATAACTGATAGAGTCACTGAGTCAAATATTCTTGTAATAGACTACACTAGGAATTCTTTCAAATGGGGGGGGGACTTATTTTGGGGGATGGGGAGATCATGAGCAGCAGTTCAATTCTGCATAAAGACAAACTGGGTGAGGGAACAGTGCCAGGGGTAGTCAAGTGAGCAGGACAGTACAGCATAGGTCAGTGGAAAACTAGAGGTGGAAAGAGCCAGGCCTGGGTACATTGAGACCCTGAGAAAATTACCTTTCTGTTCCATTAATCAATCAATTGGTAAATATTTTTTAAGGACATACTATGTGCCAGGAAACTGTGCTAAGTGCAGGGATACAAAAAGAGGCAAAAAATAGTCCTTGCCCTCAAGAAGCTGACAGTCTAATGGGGAAGACCATATGCAAACATATTCCAAGTGAGCTATATGCAAAATAAGTAGGAAATAATTGAAAGGAAGATACTGGAATTAAAAGGGGTTAGGGAAGGCTTCTTGTAGAAGATGGGATTTTAGTTGAGACTTAACAGAAGCCAGGGAGATCAGTAGCAGGAGTTGAGGCAGAAGAGTGTTCCTAATTTTGCTCTGCTAGATCTCTGACATAGCCTAATGTGGGAATCTTTGCAAGGAATTTCAGCATAGAAAATTTAGTGGAAATTGACAGGTACTTATGTCCTTGGACTTCCCTTACCAAGGTCTGAAGTCCTCATTTCTACAAATCTGATAAGAAAAGGATATATCTCAGAAGGGAACCTTCATGATAAATTACACATATTTTCCCACATTACAAGCGCTCTTTGTTAGCAGAACCTACCAGTATTTTCTTAGACTGTAATGTTAGACTTAGAAATTTGCTTTCATGCTCTAATTAAAGACTTGACTAGATTTTTTTAAAATGCTTATCCAACCAGAAAGCTGGTTAGTCTAAACAATGAACTAATTCTTACTCACTAACAACAACAACTAGCTCAATTGTATTTGTATCTCCAATAAGCTTACATGGTAAGCTTAATGATTTTTCATTCATTCCTTCATTCATTCATCATTCACTCAAGAACAATAAAAGAACTCCTAACACTCAACCAACAATATTTAATGACCCTGTCATTCATTTAAGGGGAAGGAGGGATTCCTTGAAAAATCTCCTTGAAGTCATTATTCAGAATTAAATATAGATGGTTGTAGATTGAAATACACTCAAGTGACTCATAAGCCTGTACTCCAGGGCTAACCAGGGCATCAGCAAATAAGGAGGCTCTACCAAGTAGACCTCCAAAAGTAGCAATGACTGATTTGGATTCAATCCAGAGAAAGCTGACACAAAATGAAAAGTATCTTGAGTTCACTGCCTTGTACACAGTTCGAGTTTCACAGATGCCTGATGAATTAAACTGTTAGTTCCTATAGTCAAAATACCTATTTGGCACCCAAAAACTAGTAACTGGAAGAAAACCATGGTATTTTCTGAGAATGTTTAAATAAGGAGTAATTTTCTGGTATGGTAGGCTATTCTTGGATACTTCCTTTCATTTCAGTGCCATACCATTCAATAATCTGCCTGGAAGACTATACCTAACAACTATACTGCCTGAAAATGTGACTCAATCAGATACCATTTAGTGAACTTTTATATAAATGCAAGATAAAAGAAATGGTCTTGGTGTCAAAAAGTTCTGCTTTCAAATCCTGACCTAGACACATAACTAGCTAGCTATGTGACCATGATGAGCAAGTCATTTAATCTCTCAGTGCCTCCAGGAAAGTCTCTAATCCTGGGACTTTGAGGCCCAAGCAAACTGCATATCTACATCAATGGAGGGGAGGGGAGAGGGGGAAGTAAGGAGTTTCTACATTGTGAATTCCCTTACACAAATTATTGGTTTAGATTTTTTTTTAATAGTGGGTGAGAGGGAGTGGGGTGGAATTGTGCTGAGACATATAGGAGTCAATCCCAAATGATATAATCCCAGTCCATATGAAATTTCCAATCTAATGTAAATTAATTTACAGCCTATGTGAAACATAGAGATGATCAGAAATAATCCTGTAAAAGGCATTTAACTTTTTTGAACTCATCTTTAAAATGGGATAATAATCCTTACACTATCTACTTTCCAAGGATACAGTGAGGATCAAATGCCATCATAATGCATGTATGACTTCACATATATAATGAGTATTTTATTCTGTTCCTTTCTCAATGAGTTGGGGAGGGATTTGAGAAAGGGAAAGAATTTGGAACTCAAAATAAAAAAAAAGAATGTTAAGGAAAAAAAGAATGATCTGTGTATCACAATTTTCAAACTCATCATAGAATAATATTTTAACCCCTAAACTGATAATAAAAATTATGCAACTGAAAAAAATTACAAAAAAGAAATTGGTAAAAAGAAATAATTATTATTATGCATGTAAAGAACTTAGTGACTATATAAAGAGCCTTTTAAATGTAAGCATTTGGGTAATGGAAAGAATCTGAAGACTGGACTAAAATCCCATTACCAATATTTATTAGCTGTGTGGCTTTGGGCAAATCAGTTTCCTCATCTGTAAAAGTGAAAGTAATGATGTTTATACTACCTACCTCACAGGACTGAGGTCAGGAAAATGTTTTGTGAACTCTAAATAGTTATGATCATAATAATTATTATGATTATTATTAGATGTCATCTACAAAGTAGGTGAGGCTAGTAGAGTTTCCATGAATAGCAAACTACTTATTGCTTTTTCTTCTCCCTAGATTAAATACAAAGAAAGGAGGCTACCCATATACTAATGGGCAAGCATTTTTCTAGGGGAGTCCAGTTCTGATTTCATCCAAACCAAAGATGAAGAGATACCTTTTATATGGTTTTTGGTTTTCTAAATAATCAACTGGCTTGATTCCAATAGATGAACTTTTGCATATCTTTATTTTTTTTAAATAAGTATTCCAAATTCATTAGTCCTCATTAGCAACAAATCAACCTTTGTTACAGAAAGAATCCAGCAGGAAGGACATTTTCTGAACAAATTTTCATCTGTACTTTCCTACTGTAGTGGATGTTTGTAGTGAATCTAAAGTTAACTTTTTTTTTTTGAGACTGAGTCTCCTTATTTTGCCTAGGCTAGAAGAACCGTAGCCTCTCATTGTCTCAATCTCACTGTTAATTGGCACGGTGTGACCTCCTCCATTTCCAATCTGTACCAGTTAACCTATCTTTAGGCAGCTAGATGCCCCTCCCTCTACACTCTGATGCTTGCCATGTTGGTTCTAGACCTAATAAGTTAGTAAGCCATGTTTATATAAGCCAAAATCTGCTTCCCTATAATTTTTTTTAATGTCTTTGCAAAATTCTTAAAGCAAAAATGATGACCACTAGACCTCCAGGGACAAAAGGACTTCTATTCAGAAAGAAAATGCCCAGTTCCCCCAGCAGTAGTGTATTTCTGGTAGCGTGCTAGCACTTTGAATTCTTCCCTCCTCCTATGTCCTTTCCACACCATGCTGCCTCCCTTCCTTTAACCTGACATTCTTTTTTTTTTTTTAACTTTTTGGAGGGCAATTAGGGTTAAGTGACTTGCCCAAAGTCACACAGCTAGTAAGTATGTCAAGTGTCTGAGGCCACATTTGAACTCAGGTCCTTCTGACTCCAGGGCCACTAACCAGACATTCTTAATGAAATTTATACTTTGGAGTGTATAATAAGATCTGGAAACAACAACTTAATCTGGAGAGGCACCAAGGCATAGAGGATTTTAGAAATAAATCATTTGGAAATTAATATTATTATACCCAAAATAAATCTAAGTTAATTCTCTCTGAGAAATGCTCAAAGCCAAGACTGAGCCATGATCATGTTCTCTCTTAAATTTAATGATCAACATCCTGCTTTTCTGCTTATGTTAGCTGAAGAAACATCTCATTGTCCCTTCTTCCTGAACCCAGCCAAACAAGGCAATGTAATTATTCGGGAAGTGGTGGTTTCTTCCTTGTATCATCCAAACCCTTTGTTCCTTCTTTTCCCTCCTGATGCTTGCTTCTTTAGAGCAGTAGCATGGGGGAAAGCAGAGGTACCCAACCTCAACTATAGAAATGTTGCTATGTGTCAGGGGAACACTGGTCAAAAACAAGAACTTTTAAAAAAGGTTTAATATGGAAAAAGGACACAGCAAGCATTATAACCACACTGACATTTGTGAATTTCTAAACACTGAAATATATTTCATCTTTCTACCAGACCAGTAATTAGCTTAGGTCATTAGCTCATTCAAAAAAGGACCCTGGGGTTTAGACTTCTTGTTTTTATTTATTTTTATTTTAAAAGTACCTCAAAAGTCTTATGGACAGTGAGACATTGTCTTTATTGGTGGAGAGGGCCATGAGGACACAAATTGTTTCTCTCCTTGTACATCATTTTCCCATAAATGAACTTCTGGTTAACAAGACCTATCTTTATGTGATCATAGGCTTCAGATCTGGAAAGGACCTTATGGATCACTGATTCTAACTGATTTATTTTACAGATGAGAAAACTGGGGCCTGAAAAGAGGAAACAATTAACAAGGTCATAGACAGTAGTAAGTGGAAGAGGCAGGTCTTCATCTCCAAGTTCAATGTTGGTTCCATTATACTATATTTCAATCTATCTCTGGATTGGTTCTAGAATTCTAGTAGATGAGAAAGTTGTTATCCCAGGTTCAGAAACACAGAACTTAATGGAACTAAAGGATCTCTACATTATCTTCCTTAGAGGAGCAATGTGGCATAACAGATATGAGTTCTTTACCTAAAGTCAAAAAGATGTGGGTTCAAATCCTGCCTCTAAAACTTATTTAGATGTGTAACGAGCAAATAAATCATTTTGCCTCTGTGAACCTTGGCTGTAAAATGGGGCTATATGTAACAAGGCTAAGTACAATATCATAGTCCTAAAAGCTACAAAGGAAAAGCTGAGATGTTTCCATTATCAAAAAAAAAAAAAAACAGTCAAAGTCAGATAGACAACCAATAAACTTACATGAACAATGCAAAACACTGAGAAAAGCTTCTGGAAGGTACCCAAGGCTGCCAAAAAAAAAAAAGTCACCTCCCCATGGCCATTATTTGTAGAAGCAAGGAGACCATCAATTAAGATTAGACCTAAGGGCTTGGTTGGGTCAGAATCCTCCTAGTAGGGGAGGAAGCCAGGAAAAAGTTCTAGCTAATGAAATGCAAGTGTGATGGGAAAACTGAATAGCATAAAAACAACCTTTTATATAATGCTTTATACATTGGTTGATTCAAGCCTCACAACAACCTTGTAAGTAGGTACTCCAGACATTATTATGTCCATTCTATAAATGAGGAAAGTAAGGTTTATAGATGTAAAGTGACTTTTAATTCTGAAGGTTATAACCTATCTCTGGCATGGTTCTAGAATGCCAGCATAAATATGGAAAAAATAACCCACAAGAATATTATTAGCAAATGTTGAATGGAAGGATTTCAAAGAAATAGTTCAGCATTATTCTGGGCTGAACACAGTACTTTATGGTACCTGAAGAGACAATGTTGACTCTTCCTAACCTAATATCTCTGTTAAATGAGACATTTTAATAAAATCTCTTTAATCCCATCTTTAGAATGACAGTGAGGTATCAAGGATAGAGGTATGGAGCTATGGTAAAAAAATACATGGGTTCAAATCCTGATTCTAACAATCTCTCTCATCCTTAGTTGCAAAATACATGTAGTCCCTAACTCACAGGGCTTTGTTGATGCTCCAGTGATCTAATGAATATAAACAAATGTCACCAACTTTAAAAGTGTTACATTAATGCACGTTGTTATTATGTCACATCTAAGAATAAGACTAGATTATTGTTCTGTGATGGCAACAGTCATGCCTCATTTTTGTCCGTCTTCACAGGACTTCATACAGGGTGAGTGCCAACAAATGTTTACTAAATGAATGAATACTCCACCTAAACTGGGATTTGGCAGAATAGCATAGACATCAGTGATTCTAAGTAATACTTCCAGGACCAGCAGTGAGCAAGATTGTGAAGATGAAGTTCATTTCTGGTGCCCTCCTTCTTAGTTTCCCCTCCTCCCACAATCCATCCTACTTCCACTCCTTTCCAATGTATAAACTATATTCCCTTGTTGCTCTCAGATGATTGTCAACTAATCTCTGCTAAGGTGTAAGTGATAACCAAGACATTCCCTGATAATTTAGAGAACCCATCCCTCTGCTAATACATTTTAAAAATAAGTCTCTTAAAAATGATGAAAGTTTCAGAGATCAAAGGAAGCTTTAATAATAAAATGATAAGCAAAGTAACGGAATGGGGGGGGGGGGTGTTGGAGGTAGGGATGGAGTTAATGGGTCTTCTACTCCATAAAATCAAGCCTTACAGAGAGAAGCTTGTAAGTGATCAGAGTCAGCTTTATCCTGCTGTCTCCCTCTCCTTTGGATTAGTTTACATTCTTAACAGGAGCCAGAGGATGGATTGAATTTTTCTCTTACTGTGCCCTGACCACACAAGTCTACTGAAGGATTAGGTAGTTTCTTGTTGTATGGGTGGAGGCTGTGTGGTTTGGGGGTGATAGGCTTATCTGAGAATGACACATTTTCTTCTGCCTACCCACTCACAAGTGAATAACCTGAGACATAAAATCCTCTTTAGTCTTTATGAGTCTTCAATACTTGGCCCCTTCCTACCTTTCCAGTATTTTTTACTTCCTTCCAAGAACTCTACGACACTACTCTACTGGTCAGCTTGCAGATTCTCAAACTTAACACTCTTATCTCCTATCTCCATGCTTTTGTATTTGCTGTCCACCATGTCTGGAATACTCTCGTTATTCACCTCCCTTGCCTTCACTTCCTGGCTTCTCTGGCCTCCTTTCAAGACTCAGCTCAAATCCTACCTTCCATAGGAAGCCTTTCTCAGTTTCCTCCGTCCCTACTCCCATTTAGTCCGTTCCCTCTAAGATGACCTTCCATTTTTATTGTATATATCTTTCCCAATCAGAATGAACTCTGTATGAGCACAGACTGTTTTCTCCTCTCTTTATGTCCCTACTTCTTAACACAGCACCTGACTGGCACACATTAAGCACTTAATAAATGCATGTTGACTTGACTTCATTTAAATTCCTGATCTAAGCAATGAGTTAAGAAATTACTATTCTGTCTATTCAAATATATATGTATATATATATGAATATATATATAATATTCATGCTTACCTTAAAAGATGCTTTCAGACTGCTGTTTAAAGTAGTCCTTCCATTTCCTACTACCATCTGTTTTGATTTGAGAACTGCAGCTGTTTTGCCTCTGAGTAAAATATTGATCTAAATTCCCTCCAACAACTAAAGAATGATGTGGCAAGCAATTTGTAAATCCACATTAACTCTTTCAGATCACTAAATAATACTGCCAGTGGACTGGAAGGAATTAGTGCACCTAATGATTCTAGTATAGACAATATCCCTCTAGATGTACATTATGTAACATCACCTTCTTTTCTACATATGCTTTCTCTTTCTTACTATGTATTAAGTTCCTTGAAGGTATGAACTGGGTCATAGGTTTTTATATCATCCATAGCACCTATTACAATACTATCCACACAGTAGGTCTTCACAAATATGGTTAGTTGATTGACATTGGCACTGAATATAAATAATCTCAAATTAAACAATTATAAACAGTAGTCTCTTCATAAAAATAGAAGCCTATGTTTGCCAGGAGCAGTACAGGCTCAAAGTTTCTCTGGCTCATCTAGCACCATGCTTTCTGGGATTTTCTGTCCTGGCTTAGCTCAACTTTGTTCCTTTTCCATTAAGCAGATTAGCCCCAAAAATACACTGACTGAGAGTCACACAAGTAAAAGGAATCCACAGCGAACATATTCCAAAAAATCAAAGGTTTGGGGGAAGGGGACATTTAGGTAGGACTGTAATCAGGCTGCTTTTTCATTTACTCCCTATTCTAGCTCAGGCTTCACTATCATGAAGACTGCATATCAAGTTTGTAATTAAATCAAGGATAAGATGATATCCATAGTGGCTTTACAGTGAGTGGTATTGAATTTTGCTACAGTATCAACCATTTGCATAGCACTGAACAATATGGAATTAACTAATCATCGAAGCATTCCCCAGGAAGAAGATTGATGATACTTTATGGTGAAATCACTAACTGTTCAAAGACATTGTTAAATTCTGTGAAAATGCAGAGATTTAACTGGGCTTGTAGCCCAGTAGAAACTATAGAGGGCAACAGTACTTTGAGGAGTGGGGGAACTCCCTTTCTCCACAGCCTTCCCAGTGCCTAGTGGGATACACCATAGGCCTTGTCCACTGGTGTCCCTCCTTCCCTGCCCAGTTTTTCAGTATGGCATGGCTTCTTTCCCCTAGAAACCACACTTTTCAATAGAGTAAAAACTTCTAGGGTCCCAGGATGTACTTTCTTGTTCTGCAGCAATGTCTCTGACTGCCTGTGACTTTTCCCTTCCTCCTTCCCCTGCTTTCCCTTCCCCCTCTACATTCCAGTAGAGACTTATTCTCCCTCTTCTTCTAACCCCTCCTCACCCTGCAGGTAAATATACTGTTAGTAATAGTCCTGCTTAATTTTTTTTTTAATTTTCCTAGAATAAATTGTCCTTTTATTAAAAAAAAAATCTGTGGTTACCTTTGTTAACTCAAAGATGAATTAGAAACAAGTTTGTACATGAGTCTGTGATAGAGATGGTTGCTAAGGGAAGCATTATATTTTGACTAATCACTAAGTTTCAGCAGCTGGTAATCAGCATCCTGCTGGGAAAAGGGAAAGTTCCTCTCTGCCTTTGAGACAATCAGAGAAAGTTTCCTTTGAATGGGTAAAAACAGTCACAGGGCTTTTGTTGCTGACCTGGACAAGACAACAGAAAATTGGGTTTATAAAGAACACTCCAGCCCCAAAAGCACTTCACTCAGGACAACCCTGGGAGGTAAAGAGCACGTGTAATTTCCTAGAATAAAGATAACCAAATTAAAGCTCAGGGAAATGAAGTGATTTGGTCAGTCACACAAATGGCATGACTCCCCAGCTTAGGGCTCTTTCCATAACACCACACTGTCTTGTTCTACATATCTATCATCTTTCCTTTTTCAGCAGCCAATTATGAGAAAGCAAGAGCTAGTCATCATTGTTGGAAAGGCAAAAGGGCAGCCTTTTCTTAACAATGTAAGAGGTGGTTTGCACCAGAAAGTGCACTGGCCTGAGTCAAGAGACCCAGCTTCTGACCTTGGCCCTGAAACTATTGCTTGTGGGACCTCAGGCAAGTAATTTAACCTTTACTATGCTTCCCATTTATCTGACAAGGGGGAATGGGGCAGAAGGACTATGTGGATTTCAAAACTCCTTCCAGCTATTTAATTCTAATCTAAATGGATTATCTGTGGTTGAAAAGGAGAAAAATCTGAGGGCATACCTAATGGTGGAGATGAATTGTTGTGGGTGGGGATGGGGCTTAATTCCAAGATATAATCACAAATTAAGGGTCAACTGAAAAAAAAAAAGCCTAGAAGGGAAAATCAGGGTTGGAGTAAGTAGTGATGAGTAATTGGTAAGGATTAGTGAAGATTTTGTTTTTCAGGGAAACTGGAGGGTGATAGGATGTTTTGTAATCAATGGATAATAATCAAGAATCAGGTGAAAGTGCCAGGTAAAAGTGTCATTTGCCAATTATGGTATTTAATAAATTGGCATTTTTCATGTTATGTCATGAAATGTTAAATTGCTAAATTTAGGCTATTTTTATATTTCAAGTTTCTCATAAACTTTTAAATGGAAACTATGTAAAGTCACTAATATCTATTATTTCTTCCCCCTGGAGTAGAGTGATGATTTATTTATGACCATACTTCAAAAGATCTGTGCTTTCATGAGTGGGTGGCCTCTCCACCAGCAAAGATCACCATCTATCCATGCCCTAATAGAGGGACTTCAAAATCTACTATGGACAAAAATATCCTTCACCTTGTAGTCAAACTTCTGCCAAGTATTGAGGCACTTTGAACTTAACTAGACTGGTCCTCAAACAAGCACAACCCACATTGCCAGGCAGGTTTCCAACTCAGAACCCACCACAGCTTGAGCTCAGCTGCCACAGCCTTCAGGACTCCAAGGTTACCTCTCAGTCTAACTCACCACACCACCTAACATCAACAAGCATTTTTGAATCGTTGGACATAACTGATTAGAGAGTTTATTGCTATACCTCAATGGCTCTATAATCTTATCAATATAGGTGTTCCTTCCAACAATGCAGACCAAAAAGCATCCATATCTTCTCATTTTGCACAATTCTCATCCATGTCACCAGTTCTCCTGAGCATCAATCCCAAAGGCTGGAGGCCTTCCTTCAGGTCTTTTAACATATTGTAGATTCCACTGTAATAAGTGGAATGTGTTTGCCCCATCCCCTTTTTCTGATTAGATAGATAGATAGATATAGATATAGATATAGATATAGATATAGATATATCTATGATAATGACTTCTACAACACTTCTTGCATCCATTTCATTATTGGTAATATGCCATAGCATACTTATATCTACCACATGTCTTTCTATTTTCCCTTAGGATACATACAATTCTGAGCCTTCAAAGATCTTGATATTCCAAGATTTAAGTATACATATAGTATCATATAGCTATATAGAGGTTGCTAGGTGGCACAGTGAATAGAATTCTGGATCTGGAATCAGGAAGACCCAAGTTCAAATCTTGTCTCAGACATTTACTGTATACCTCTGGACAAGTTACTTAACCTGTCTGCTTCAGTTTCCTCATCTATAAAATGGGAATAATAATAACACTTCTGTCCCCAAATTGTTGTTAGGAATCAAATGAAATAATATTTGTCAAGCTCTTTGCAAACCCCAAAGCACTATATAAACACTAGCTCTTATATAACATTACTGGGTGTAATCCAGTATTATGTGGATATAATGTGGGTATTAGAAATGTGGACTTTTTAGTATGAGGGAAAATGGTGAAACTATTATGTAGTTTCCCGAATGCAATCCAACCTACTGTTCTCTAGTTCTGGGCCCAGCTCATCCACCACCAGCGTTGACTATCCAAGATATACATATATAAATACTAACTCAGTGGACTTCCAATTCACTGTCAGCATAATCTGGGTGGCACACTTCTACCACTTGACTTTTCCTTTGGAGTTTATGAAGCCAATCACAATGGCTGTGAATTTCATTGAGACCCAGTGCTTGCTTCACTCAGGGGAATATAATCTATGGACAGGAATATATGCAAAACATCCCTGTTGATAGGGCATTACTCATTAGAATTCTATGAAGAATATTTCTATGATGTTTGAAAATACCTTCTGAAAAGCATAAGTCTCCTTGATTTATGCTTTTCTTGAATTTGACAATCAGAAGATCTTTACACAAAACTATCTTTGTACTTGAATCTATCCAGAGATTTTGTGTGATCTCAGTGAATGCATAGGAGACACTTCACTGGAACACAGTCTTTAGTATTATGTTTTGCTCTCCTGAATCAAATGGTTTTATGTAATAATAATTTTTAAAAGTATAAACAGGGAGAGGCAGCTAGATGGCAAAGTGAATAGAGCACCAGCCCTGTAGTCAGGAGAGCCTGAGTTCAAATTCGACCTCAAACACTTAACACACACAAAAACTAGCCGTGTGACCTTGGGCAAGTCACTTAACCCTAATTGCCCTCCAAAAAAAGGCAAAAAACAAAACAAAAAAAATATATAAACAGGAATCTTTTATTTTCTATATTTCTCAGTTAATTGCTATTGAAAGTCAGTCTGCTATGGAAAATCATTGGTCTATTTCCTTCTCATCTTTCAATCAAAGATACCACTTAATATTTGCATAGAACATTTTCATAAATATTTTATAGTGATAAGAAAGTTGCCATATGGGTCAATATTTGACGATGCCTTCTCAGTCACCCTTTTTGTGACAACATTAACATCTGTGACTTTTAATTCTCTTGGAATTTTCCTCTCTTTGAGTTCTTTAAAATTGTTTGCTAAGATTATGTCATCTCTAGCATGGACTTCAAATATGTGTCAGGTCCATAAACTCTTCCTGACCTTACCTTCTCAATAGTCATTCCTACTTCTTCATATACATTGAATACTGGGGTGATGGAATCCAAATGTGATTACATTGTCATCAATGATAAGAATAAATTCCCACTAAAAGATACTCAAAAATCTGTTCCATTGAATGTTTGTTTGTTGTCTTTTTTCCAGTTTCATCTACAAATGTTTTTGTGATATTTTGACTTAGTTCATGACTCATGCCATGTTTTTGAAAGCTTATTTTCTCTTCTACTTTTTGCTATTTGGGGAGAAATACTATTCATAATTTTCCATCATCCTTCTTCATAACATTTTACAAGTGAACTTGTATGCTAACCAGTGTTGGCTTTGGCTGCTACATTCCCCCATTTGGCAAAGAGATCAAATATTTATTTCCTCAAGCTGGTTTCTGGGATCCTTTGGCCTCATCATTGTGGTGACTGTTTTGTATCAGTTAGACTTCTTTAAAAATGGCAATAATCATAGTCAACTGACTTTGTCCATTTCTCATTTTTTTCAGAGTCAACAGCTTATTTAAATTGGCTAAGTTGGAGCTGTTATAATTACATGCAATGTTGGCTAATCTTTCACCTTTCTTCTAGTTTGCTGAGAATTTTGACATTCCAACCAAAAAAAGGATCTGACTACATAGTGACAGCAGATCCAGAAATGAATTTCACACCAATAATCAATTGTTTCCCTTCTTCTAAGATCATTGATCTCATTCTATGGTTTTAAGTGATCACTCTATCTTCCTTATACCCCATCCCCACACTCAACAATTTTCCAAGTGTACCTCCACTGCATCTTCTGAACTTGTTTCCTCTGCAACTCATTTGCCCACCACCTTGGTTCAGTACCTCATCACATCTTACCTAGATTATTACAATAGCCTCCTAATTGGTTTCCCTACCTCTTCAATCCATCCTCCAAATATTGTCAAAGTGATGTTCCTAAAGCAACAGTCTAACCATGTGAGCTTCTTGCTTGAAAAACTCCATTGGCTCTAAGATAAAATATAAACTCCTCAATTTGACCTCTAAAGCCCTTCAAAATCAAGTTCAGCCAACCTCTCCAGATTTATTGTACATCATTACCCTACTACACATATTCTAGGTTCTAGCATTCTACACACACAAAAATCCATCTCCTATCTCCATGCCTTTACCCCAACCATCCCCTGTATCTGGAATGCATTCCTACCTCACCTCTGCCTCTCAGAATCCCTAGCTTTCTTCAAAATTTAATGTAATTGTGAGCTCCTACATGATGCCCTAAGTTCCCATAACTTCTTTCCTGATGCCTTAAGTTGCTAGTGCACCTCACCCAAAATTATTTCCTATGTATTTTGAATTTCCTTATATGTGGGCATGTTGTCTCCCCAGTATAATGAAAGCTTCTTAAAGGCAATTACTGTTTCATTGCTGTTTTTGTGCCCCTGGCTAGCATTTCATAGGTAGTTAAGAAGTGCTTTTTGAGTCATTGATGGAGTCACCTCCTCAATTCTTCTTGGGCAGCTCTTCAGGGGAAATGTTAGCTCCCAGAACATAAGAAGTACAAAAGTCATTCTAAAATTTTTTTTAATTATTTGCTATTTTGGATTAATCCCACCATTTCTCCTGCTTATTAAGGTAGACAATTAAGAACTGACTATACATTATCATGAAAATGTTTACAAGTAAGGAGACATTTATCTTCTAAACTTGAACAAATAAAAGTCTTCTCTTGCGATAATTTTTTTCCCGTATCATCAACCAAAGGTAACACTGAGTACTGGGCACACATCATCAGGAAAGTAGCTAACTCAACATTATTTTCTCCTCAGTTCACAGTGATTTTGGTGAGGGGAAATTGAAAAACTACTCCAACAAACCACTAGAGTTGAAAAGGATATTAAGCCAGATTAAATAGAAGCTTCATCTTTTGCCCAGCTAAATATAGCCTCTCAGTCAAAGTAATTGTCTACAGACCTTTTTAAAAAAATCAAATTTAACACAACTAAATTTTTGTTCACAAAAGTAAACCTCAGGAAATCTTGGGACATGTTTATGTCTTAACACTCTGTAGAAACTTTCATATAAATCAATGGTTTTATAGCCTAAAATGATTTTATTTCCATTCCAACGTTGGAAAAAATACATACATGACCCTTAATTTGATTATAAAAGGAATCTTTAAGATTCCCCAAAGCTACAAAAAAAATACAGACAGCAATTTATTTCTATTTCCTTGAATCTGTATCCTGATTTGATTATTAGCCATATACAAGTAACACTAGTCTTTAAATATTTTATCAACACTTCCTCTAGAGGTCAAAGGACGGCGGAAAGAGAAGTGCCCTGGGCTTTCAGAGATCTGGATTTTGAACCAAGCTGTGCCACTAATTAGCTATGTGACCTTGAGTAAATTGTTTGATCATTCTAAGCCACACTTTACTCATCTCTAGAATGGACATAATAACACATGCACCACCTTCCCCACATGGTTGTTGTGAGGATCACATGAGCAAGGCATGTATGTAAATCTATATTATCTTTTAAGTAGAACTCATGGAGTCTTCCCATAGCCTATTTTCATGAGAATTTAAAAAAAAAAAAGGAGAGACCCTGACCCACTGAATCTAGACTTGAACAAAATAAAATTGCATTCCAGCTTTCTCTCTTGCTACTAGGAAGGGACTTAATAAAAGCTATCCAATCAAGATCCAAAGTACATCACTGGGAAGCCTCAAAAATAAGTATCTGAGTCTCTGACTATTTGTATTTCATGTATACACCAGTACTACCACTGTTGACAAAAAGGAAAAAAAAAGGAAAAACTAAGTTATAAAATAAATAGATTAAATAAATAGAATAAAAAAAAATAAGCAACTCATACAGCAAGCTCATGACCGTGGAGCCTAGGATTGAGCTTAAATTGTTCACCCTAACTTCCCTGAACCAAAGAGGCAAATTTACAGTTTAAACTAGGAACTCAAAGCATGCTTTTGGCTCCCCACTAAAGTCAATAAAAGCCACATGCCATATCTCTGAGGTTAGTTTTGGCTCAAGAAGGGTGAACACATCAGAACTGACTCAAGTCTTAGATGGGTTTCTTTTCCCTTTCAAACTAGACTTAACCCTGAACGGCTCGCATTTACTTACCTCTAACAAAAGGAAATTATCAGTTTGTGAAGTGTGTGTGTGTGTGTGTGTGTGTGTGTGTGTGTGTGTGTGTGTCTATAGGGGGTGGGTTGGAGGGGTGGCTAAGGGTATGTATGGCTCATAATTATCACAGGATGGAGAAAAGGCTCAAAATTAAAAAACAAAAATTAAGAAAAGGAAAAAGGAATGCTAAAAGGATATGTTATTGCAAAATAACATTTTGATGAGTTACATGGAAATAAACCCAAAACATATGGATTAAATTCCTCCAAAAATAAACACAAATTTAAAAGGAAAGGAAAAGTGCTTAGCCACTGTGTTTGAGGTTTTCCTCTTCCCAAAACTCTGGAAAACTAGGATCAGACATTCAATGACCCTGACACACAGCTAGCTTTAAAATGTGTTCCTGTCATATATCCCCAACATCAACATCAGGTTTGAAAAGTCTGATTTTTAAAAACTGGCTAGCCTAATCTAATTCTCTTCTTTCCCTCCTTCCTCCCTTCCACCTACCTATAACAGGGAAGAATTCAGCTCACTACCTGTCCTTGTTAAAAGAGAAAAGTGATCTTCTCACCCCAAATAGAAATAAGAATACAGCATTAGATTTGCAGTTAGAGGATGTGAGTCCAAAATCCCCCTCAGTTTCCTACTGCTTCTGTGGCCTTAGGCAAGTCTGTTAACCCTTTCTGACCTCAGTTCCCCCATTTGTGAAATGGCAAGGTATAATTAGGTTATCTCTAAATCTCCTTCCAGCTCAGAATTCTATTATCCTAAGAGTGGGGAATTCTCTACTCATGCATTGTATTGACAGGCAGCCCTCAAAGATGGTGGCTGGGGAATGTCAAAAAGAGGCTACAATTGAATCCTTTGAATGATAACTGATCAGGCTGTGAGACCAGGGAAATTCTCCAAATCATCTTCCTTGGGTAACCCGTGTAATACAATAGAGGCATCAGACACAGGCCTCTTAGCATTCCTGAGAGCAACTCAAACTTGATTGAAATGGAATTGGGAGATATTTAATAAAACAAAACTACAACAAACCACAGATAATATTACATTTTAAAACTAAGTCAATATTTGGTCTATAGAGATCCTTATGTATGAATTAGTAGTCCCCATTTCTATTTGAGTTTGATACACTGGGGCAGAGTAAGAAAGTGGATGGATAGAGGGTACCTGTGACAAAGAACCAATTCTTTTTATAAGTATGCCTTGTTTCAGAAGAAAATCTGGGAAGAAAACAGAAGATTTTATCTAACATACTGAAAGTAAGTCTGGCAGGAAGAACATTGGACGTATAGTCAGAGAATCTATGTTTAAGTTCTGGCTCTGATATTTATTAGATATGTAATCTTGGCTGAATCACTTACCATCTCAATAAGAAGGTTAGTCTAGATCAGGAGTTTCTTGAACTTTTTTTATCCTGCATCCCATTGACTGTCTGGGGAAACCTATGGACCCCTTCTCTGAATAATGTCCTTAATGCATAAAATAAAATATATAGGATAATAAAAGAAACTAACTAGACTAAAATTAATGATATATTTTTTTTTACATCCAAGTGAAATTCAACACAGATCTAAGGTTCTGAGACCTTCTTTGGTTTAGATAATATCTAAGGTGCCTTCCAGTCCTGAATCCTATATATTCTCCCATGACTCCTATTAAAACAGTTATTGCAAGGATAATATAATATAGTGAGGTGATAGATGGATAGTGAATTAGATGACCTGATTGTTGTTTTTTTTTCAGACTCACCAGTGACTTATACCTCACTATGCCTTGATTACCCATCTTTACAAGGCCACCTGTTCCCCAACTCCCCCACAATGTAGAAGATGCATGAGCTCATAGCCATAAAAGTACCTCAGCTCACATAGCAAAAGAACACTGAAATAGAAGGTATTATCAGGGCTTCATCCCCATCCCCCACACATTCCATGCTGGTGAGAATTCACTGTCTTCACAGTCTTTCCCTGAAGACATGTAGTCTCTATTTTGACACAGGAAAATAACTGCCACACAGGAGTAGTCACTGTGAGGTTCTTGGCTTCATTCACCAAGGTCAATTGGCAAAAGTGATCCCAGACATAGATCACTCATCCCAAGGCATGGTCCAGTATCCCTTTGTGAAAAGGCTGGAGCAGAGGCTGACTTGCTACCTGTCAAAGATGTTGAAAAGGGGATTCCTCCAGAAACATAGTAAACCAGTAGGACACTTTAATTTGAACCAAACATACAAATGAGGGGGAGCATTTACTGATATAAAACGATGCCAGCCACTTATACAATGGGATAAAAGATATAACCTATCTGAGGCCAGAGTATATTTTTCTCTTATTCTTTGTACCCCTAGCACTGAGCACAATGCCTCATACATATATAGTTGGTATTTAACAAATACTTGTTGAATGGAACTGAATCAGTCCTTCACTTTAAGAGATCTGGGCTCTGAACCAAGCTGTGCCACTAATTAGCTATGTGACCTTTGACCACTCTGAGTCACACTTTATTCATCTAGAATGGACATAATAACACATGAACCACCTTGTAATGAATAAATTAATGAAAAAGTGTTTTTAAAACTTACCCTATGTGCCAAGCACTGTGCTAAGCACTAAGGTTATAAATAGAAAAGTAAGACAGTCCCTGCTCTTGAGAAACTCAACATAGGAGAACTTTACTGAAAGTCAAACAGAGAGCCCCCATGTTCTGTAGGGTAATACATCTTCTTTAATGTGATTTCCACGAGCAAAACCAAATAGTGTCTGATACTGAGCCACTTGACAATGCCTGAGTAATATCAGCAGCTAACACTCGTAACTCGTATATTCATATAACATTTATAAATTTCGTTTAAGGTTTTTTTTGTCTTTACTGAGTTGTTTCAATCATGTCTGACACTTCGTGACCCCATTTTGGGGAGTTTTCTTGGCAAAGACATAGAGTGGTTTGCCACTTCCTTCTCCAGCTCATTTTATAGATGAGAAAATTGAGGCAAATAGGGTTGAGTGACTTGCCTGGGGTTTCGCAGCTACTGAGTATCTGAGGGTGGATTTGAGCTCCTGAAGATGTCTTTCTGGTTCCAAGCCCAGTGTTCTAACCACTATACCACCTAGTTGCCCTCACTTTAAGGTTTACTTTAAGTACTTTAAGTACTTAAAATACTTTAAGTACTGTACCCATACCTATGAAGTAGGTAATTTGAGCATTGTTATGCCTGTTTTACAGATAAGAAAGAAAAAGGAAGTTGCCTGCTTTTGGTCATATGGCTTATCTTAAACTAGAGTAGGCTATCAAATGAAATAATTTTTGTAAAGTGCATAGCACAGTTTCTGGCACACAGTAAGTACAATATAAATGTTTATTCTCTTTCCCCTTTCCCTACAGTCCAGGTCTTTCGATTACACCCTACCATGATGCCATTCTGTAAACAAATTGATGACAAAGAGAACAATACCACTTTCTTTATGTGAATAAGACTCTTGTTTTTATACCATGTTAAAGAATATGACTTAGAACAACAAAACTGTTGGGTTTTTTTTTTTACTCTCTTCATCTTGTAAGAAGCTAGATGATATTACAAGATCTTCTCCTGTCTTCAAACTTGATGAAAGAATGTTTGCTACCTATGCCCAAGGCTACATCCAATTTACTAGGCAATAGTTACCTGAGTTCTGTTTGTTGTACTTTATAAATATTGGGAAGATAATGCTCATTTTCTGCCCAACAAGAAAAAGTATTTGTTCTAGCAATTTGTGCCACGGGTTTGGTCAAGTTTGTAACTCCCTAATAAAAAAATTGTTTGAAATATCATTGGGGCTTACAGAACTTCCCATGGTTCCTTGCCTGAGGAAAGAGATACAATAGGACCTTTGTCATAACTGGAGCCCAGTTAAGTGTTAATTAGGTCTATTAAAACAATTTTGGCTACAAATCCAAGAGGGATCCCCAAAGATTTTATTGTAATTATTTTTCCAATCATTTACAACAATTAAGGGTCTAATTTTGTTTAGGCTGGGTGATACTAGGACTAGGTCATAGGACTGGGATTTATTTTTTATGGCACAATTAAGCATGGAAACTTAAAGTTGAAGATGACCTTTTGAGGTCATTTAGTCCAACCTTCCACCCAGAGCAGGAATTCCCCTCTACAATATTCCAAACAGGCAATCATTCAGCCTCTGCCTGAACACCTCCAGGAATAGAGAGTTCCCAAGGCGGTCCATTCTATTTTTGAATGCCATCAATTATTTAAAAGGTTTTTTGTATATGATTTTGTATACTGTAATCCATGAAGTAGGTTCTAAGTCAGCACAAGTAAAGTCAAAATTAACCTGAAAAATCCCTTAAATTGGGGCAGCTAGATGGCACCATGAATAGAGCACCAGCCCTGAAGTGCTCAGGAGGACCTGAGTTTAAATCCAGCCTTAGACATTCAACACTTACTAGCTGTATGACCTTGGATAAGTCACTTAATCCCCAATTGCCTTGCCTTCCCCCTTTAAAGTAAAACTCCTTTCCCATTTTTTATTGGGAATGGATATGAGGGAACAGTACATACATACACATACACACACATATATGAGTATAGAAGTCTTCTAAATTCAGAAAAAAATAAAATGGTAGGGGCATAGGGAGGGGGAAGAGGACAAGAGAGGGACCTTGAGAGGGGAGGGTGAGAGAATAAGTAAATTAGAGGTATAGAAGGGTGTTTAGATTTATGGGAATGGAAGGACAGCAGAGGGATCCTTGGGGGTGGGGGGGAAGGTAGACAAGTCATAGGAGGGCAAGGTAGTGGGTAGAAGTAAAGTAGAGGAGGTAGAAGAGATAGGAAAAAATCATGCATAAAAAAAAACATCTAATCCTTCTTCCAAGAGGCAACCCTTCAAGGATCTGAAGAAAATTCTCTCTCTACCTTCTTTTGATTTTCTTTTTTTTTTTTTACATTGCTGCCTTCCAGGCACCTTTTTCTCTTTCAAAACCACCTTACAAAAACAAAAGGCAGCTTCTCTATTAGAAGCCATACCAGATGTAGACGGTAATCCCCAACCCCTAGCTATTGTGTGTGTGTGTGTATATAATGTATGTATGTGTGTGTGTATACTAAGACTTACAAAGTATTTTACATTTTATATATGTGTGTATATAGTATATTTGTGTGTGTGTGTGTGTGTGTGTGTACTTTCTCCAGTATAATTGACTTTTTTTTCCTGGATTCTCTACATTCTTCACTAAACCCTTTTAAAAGGTCCTATAGTCCTATCCCAACGGGTTACAAGGACTAATAGTGGTCTCAGATCCTGGATGATAGAGTCACAAGATTTTTAAGTGGCTGTTATCATTGACCACACCATTTTCACAGAGTGGGCTGAAAATATGTCTATTTAAAGTTCTGACCAGAGAGAAATGTGATAGAATAGACAATAATTAGGAAGCATATTAAATAGATTTCTAGACTTAGTCAAATGACTTGGGTTCAAATTCTTTCCATCACCTTAAACTTAAACTTTCTGGGTCTCAGTTTTCTCATCTGTAAATGAAAGGAGTTGGACTAGAATCCACACCAGAAGCACCCCTTTGGCTATTAGATGAAGACTTTGAACTCCTCACAAAAATGTTTTTAAGTTCAAAAAATAAAATACATAGGATTACAAGAAAAACAATCATATTAAAATAAAGATGTAATTTTTTTCCCAACCAAGTTCATGTACCCTTTGAAATCTATCCACAGACCCTGAAATTATGATCCCTGTTTAGAAACCTCTGAACTAGATAGTATCAAAGGTCCCTTTCAATTCTAATTCTGCTGTGTGGTCATAGCAACAAGGAAACTTTTTAGTGCTAAGAAACAGGTGTATAAGGGATTTGTACTTGGAAGACAACAGTAAAATATTTTCTTGTATGAACAAGCATGAATAGAAGAAAACTCTCCCTCTTCTCCTTTCTTGGATTCTTCTTTTGAAACAGGTATAATAATTAGGATTACAATTATATTGACAATAGACTTTACAGTTTTCAAAGCACTTTCCACATATATTACTTTGAGGTAGGTAATACAAGTATTATTTTCCCCATTTCATACATAATAATAATAATAGTTCCTACTCAGAGGGTGTTTTCAGTTTTGCAAACTACCTTACTATAAGATCCTAAATTGAGCTAGAAGGGACCTCAGAGACCATTTAGGCAAACCCCCTTATTTTGCAGATGGAGAAAATGAGGCAAAGGTGAAGTGACTTCTACAGGCTCACTTGGCCAATAAGAACTTCAGGAAACTTTTAAACCAAGTCTTCCTCACTCCAATTCCAATTCTGAATCCATTACGCCATGCCACTTTTCATAGATTGTCTCATTTGTTCCTTGAGATGACCCAACAAGGCAGGTGCTATTATTATCTCCATTTTACAGATGAGGAAATTGAGGCCAAGAGTTAAAGTGATTTTCCCAGCATCACAGAGTTATTAAGAACCCAAGGTAAAGTCCCAGTCTCTACCCACCACACCATGCTGTATCTCCTACATTTCTCACATTTACTAATTGAGACAACTCTGTGAGATGGGTGCTGTTCCAAATCCAGCATTCCAGCCATTACTCCATATTCTGCCACATCAATAGTAAGGCCACTGAGGGTCATAGAAGTTAAGGGTCTTTCCCCAGAGGATAATTCTGGTCCTGGGGAGTAGACTGAAGAGTGGTTGTACTCTCATCCTATATTGGATGAGTTACATACACTTTGGGTCTTCTAGAAGGGAAGCGATTCTACATGCTTTACACTTATTCCTAAAAGGACTAGGGAGGTCGAGGAGAAAAAGGAAAGGGAAAAAATTACCCTCTCTATCCCCAATATACACAAGGACTAAACTGGCCTGAATTCATTTGTATTAACTTGATCCCCTGAGGCACAGGAGTATTGGGGGGAGTAGCTCAAAGGAGAATAAGTGATTTTGTTTTCCAGGTTTAAAAAAAAAAAAAGGTTATGGATCTTCACAGTCAAGTAAAATTTCTGAAAAGTCAATCCATATTCTCTCTGCCTGGAACTAAAGTTAAATGAAATCCCCCCCAAATAATTTTTAATACTGACTAAACTGCATTCAACTACCTCTGTCAGGCTAAGATAAACTACCGTCTGCTCCACGATTTTGCACTTATATGAAACGTGGTCTGGGCACACACAATATTTATTTTAACAGGGAATATTGGAAATTTAAAGGCATTGGGGCCATTTAGTCTACTTAAAAGAAAGCTGAGGAGTAGCAATAATTATCTTCCAATACTCGTAGGGTCACCATAAGGTTATTAGGGGGTGCAGACCAGGTGTTCTGTATCTCCATCCAAGACAAAAATAGGCTTAAATTTCAGTAACAGAGCATCAGGTTATTAAACAAAAAGGAGAACTCCTTGATATAAAGGATGATTAAACAAAACTAGGCTACTGAGGAAGGTCATGAACTCTCCATCTCTGGGAATGTTTAATAATAGAAGAGATAATTGTCTGTTACAGAGGGTTTAAGTGGCAGAATGGAGACTATGCTGAAATATCTCAGCAGGTGGAGTAAATTATTCAAAGTGACCAAGGCTAGGTCTATAAAAATGGCACACAACCAGCCTGACTTACTTTTGGTTCAAGTCAATGGCTGACTATCACAGTAACTGAATTAGCTCCTGTTTGTTTAGATGTAGGTTGAAAATAATAAATCAGACTTTTATTCCCCAATAAATAATTGGTTAAAGGACATTAAAAAGATCTCTAAAGAAGAATTGCAAACTGTTATTAACCATGTGAAAAAATGTTCTAAATCAAAAATGAGAGAAATGCAAATTATAACTGTTGAGTTTCACCTCATACCAAGAAAAAATGGCTAACATTAAAAAAAAATGGGAATACCCAATGTTTAGAGGTGTTGTGGAAAGTTGGGCACACTGATGATATTAATGGAGCTGTGGTTCTGTCCTAATGCAATTTTGAATTGTACAAAGTGACTAAAATGTCTATAAGTCTTGACCCCAAAATTCCACTGCTAGGTACATAACCCAAGAAGATTGATGACAAAAAGAAGGGCCCTAAATACAACACCCTATTTATAGCAGCACTTTGCATAGTGGCAAAGAACTGGAAACAAAGTAGATGCCTTTTCATTGGAGAAAGGCTAAACAAATGGTAGTTTTGCTATGCTGAAAGAAATGATGAATATAAAGAACACAGAGAAGCATGGAAAGATGTGAACTGATGCAAAATGAAGTAAGTAGAACAATAAAAATACCTACTGTAATCATTAAAACAATATAAATGGAAAGAATAATAATAACAAAATCAAAATGAAATGTTGTGAAATTGTAATCTTTAACCCTAAAGATGAAATATAAGAATGCATCTCTCCCCACTTCTTTGCCAAGGTGGAGAATTACAGGTATGGAACACTACATATATTGTTAGGCTTTTTAAAAATGTGTTGGTTAGTTTTGCAAAAGGTTTTTTTCTCTCCCTTTTAAAATTCTTTGTTATAAGGGATTTCTCTCTGGGATAGAGAGAAGCAAGGGGAGAGATATCTTGAGAAATATAGCTGATATAACAACAAAAGATATCAATAAATTTATTTATTAAAAAAATAGGCATACAAAGGTCCCATGTACACAAAAGGAGCATCATTCTTTTGTGGTAGCAAAACAACTGGAAACAAGCATGATGCTCATTGATTAGGAAATGGATAAACAAATTGTGATAGGTAAATGTAGTGGCCTATCATTGTAAAGAACGATGAATATGAAGAATTTAGAGAAGTAGAGAAACATGTGAACTGATGCAGAGTAAGTACAACCAGGAAAATAAAATCCACAATAACTGCATTATGAACAGAAAGGGCACAGTGAATAGAGCACTGGTCCCGGAGTCAGGAGGACCTGAGTTCAAATTTGACCTCAGACACTTGACACACTAGCTGTGTGATTTTGGACAAGTCACTTAACCCCAAATGCTCTTCAAAAAGCTAAATAAATAAACAAATAAACAGAAAGAATCAATAACTGATATTGCTATATAATTAAAGTGACCAAGGTGGTCTTTGGAGAAGAATTGAGAAAATGCATCTCCCCCCCACTTTCAAGAAATGGAAGATAATGAGTACATAATATTGCATATGCTCTCACACCTGACTGATGTGTTACATGATTTTGTTGACCTTTTTTTCCTTTTTCTCTTAAAAAAATCTTTGTTAAAAGAGATGACTCTTCTATGGGAGATTGGAGCATCATATTTATAAATAAGAGTGATATAAAAATAAAATATAACAATAAAATTAAGATTTTTTAAAGAATAAAATAAGCTTTCATGATAGTGACATGTATAAAGCACCATAAATTATCTTTAAATAAATTTTATTTATATCTTTTATTTTATGCTACCTACAGTTCCCAATGTCCTCCAAATATTTAAATTTTTCTTTATTTCTTTAAGAATCATTTCATAATCACATTTATACAGTGCTTTAGGGGACTGACTCCCACATATTTTATACATTTTTAAGTTATTTTAAATGGGGCTTCAACTTTCTATTATTCCCTTCTGGGTTTTGAAATTGCTATATAGAAATGCTGCTGATTTTTGTGAGTCTATTTTATAACCTGCTGCTTTGCTGAGGCTATTTAGTGTTTTAATTAGTTTCTTTGGGAATTCTTTAGGATTTTCTGAGTAAGCCATGTCATTGGCAAGTAGGGATTGTTTCATCTCCTCATTGTCATCTTTATGCCTTTTCATTCCTTTTCTTGCCTTATTGCTAATGCTAGCATTTCTAGAATTACATAAAATAATATTAGAGAAAGAGGACCATCCTTGCTTTATGTATGTGTGTATATAAACATATACACACACATATATACACATACATACGTGTGTGTGTGTGTGTGTAAAATCTCTAATGTTTCCTCAATGGGTATAATCCTAGCTTTTGATTAGAGAGAGAGAGAGACTTTTTATAGCTCTGTGAATTCTTAAATTTTATCTAAATACAAATACATTTATTTTCACAAGAATTTCATTTATCCAGCCTATTCCTCTACAAGACTTTTTTCTGGTCAATTTGACTTTAATTTAGTGCTGGTTATTTTTGTCATGCCCTAGACCCCATCTCAACAGCTATCCTGGTGACAGTCTCCTGTCATCTTGTAACCCCAAAGTTCATCGGTAAGAAGCAGCAACATCAATAAGGTCAAATAGTTTCAACAGCAGCCTTCATCCAACTGCAAAAGAGAAAGGAAGAAAGACCTTTGAGGGGCTATATTTTGTTTTTAACCGTCAAACTCCCTTGGAACAAAAGGAAAGAAATCAAGGGCTACTTTTCTTCCTCTTATTTCCTTCAAATACAAATCATGGTAGGTCACTAAGGACTGGGGGACAATTGATGTCTTTGGAAAGGAGCAAGGAAAGCATTGTAGTCCTCAACTTGCTAAAGATGGAGTAAAAAATGACTAGGTTAAAAAGACAGCTTATTTAAGTTTGTGTCTTGCCCAGTGTATCTTGTATACAGTCGGCACTTGGTAGTTTAAAAAGGACTTTAGTCTCTGGTCAATGTTCTTGCCTTTCTTCTCTTCCTCTTTAAGTTCATCCTTGACATTGCTGCCAGATTAGTTTTCCTTATGCATAAGTCTGGTCACGTCCCTTCTCTACTCAAAACTCCCCATTGCCTAATGAACAATGTTCAAATTCCACAGCCTACATTCAAGGTTCTCTATCATCTATCATCTTCCTTTTCAGTCTTAGCTTGAACTACTTACTCCCTTCTAGCCCTATACACATGGATTTATTTAGTGGAAAGGGAAACTAGAAACTATGTAATACAGTCACCTGTTTTGACAAAATAAGGAAACAATTCATGCTTTCCTGCCTTCGTGAATACTCATGCTTTCCTGCCTCCTTGAATACTCATGCTGTCCTCTATATCTGGAACTCTAACCATTCTCTTTCTCCTCTTACTGAATTCCTACCCACCCAGGCCTTTTTGTGAGGATCAAATGTGATAATTCTGCATTTTTCAAACTTTAGGAGTACTACCTTAACAAAAACTAGTACCATTTATTCTCACTCCACCCCCCCAATGCATTAGTACAGTGCTCTGATCATAATAGGTGCTTAATATTTTTGGTTGCTATTTTGTTGTCAAATTGCAAAAGGAGAAAACTATTAAAAGACATAAAAAAGAAAACTAGTTTCGCAGTTCTCAAAAAAGATACCAAAAGTTTCCTAGTGGAAAGACCCAGACTGTCCAATTAATAAACTAGAGATTAGAGACATGTAAACTCACAGAAAGCAACAATATCTGTAAAACTAAAGCAGCATTTCCCATGACATCTTGCTCAAAGATTCACCCAAGGAAATGCTATAGCCATGTCCAGAAAATCAACTCTTTTCCTTTCTTCAAAGAGAATTCTGGGATAGAATGTGGAAAGAGAGCCAAGGTGGGTCCTCACCTCCCTGTAGCAAGAGAGAACTAAGCAAGACACATATGTATTTGAAAATTTATTGCCCTTAAGTGGCCCAATGGACTGCCCTCTGAAAAACTAAAAACTCCTAAGGAGACACCTGCTACTAATTTCTTTTAAATGACATAACAGGTTTTACATGCTGTTGGCTGCATAATCTCTGATAAGTCTGCTGTTGATTCTTTGTGCTTGTGTGGGAGAACAATGCTTACAGATGGCTTTATATGATGCAATGCCCATCTCCTTTTAGTTTACTTAGGGAAATAAATTTCAGCAAATGGTAGGTAGTGGGAAAAGTGGCCAAGCAGATGAGAGCAACTTAGATACCCCAGAGAGCACCTAAGGCTTGACCTGCTCTTAGGACAGTGCTTGGTACATAGTAAGTGATTGGGAGTCTCTGAAGTTTATTAAATAGAGGAAAGGCATGGTCAGATTTGCATTTCAGGAAAATCACTGTGGCAAAGGTGTGGAGAAAAAAATGGAGAGGTGAGGATCTAAAGTCAGGAAGATCAAATAGAAAGCTATTAGAATATTTGAGGCAAGAGATGATAAAATCCCAAATTGGAATGGTAGTTATGTGAGTAGAAATAAAGGATCAAACTTAAGATATTGTGAAGGTAGAATTGTCAAGATTTGACAACTACTAGAAATGTTAGAAGAGGGGAAAAAAGAGAAAAAGATGATGCTAAGTTTGCAAACTTGTATGACTGGAAGGATGATGGCAGCCTCAAAAGAAATAAGAAAGTTTGAAAGAGTAGTTTGGGGGAGAGGGGGGAAATAGTAAATTCTGTTTTAGACATGTTGAGCTTGAGATGGCTACAGGACATTCAGTTTGACTCCAATAGGCAGTTGAGATGTAAAAACTATAAAGGTATTTGAGTGTGAGTGTGAAATGACGCAATGCATTAGAAAGTTTAATCTGACAGCAGTGTATAGGAGGAATTGAAGAGAGGAATGGAGACTAGAGGGAGAGAGATTAGTATGAATATTGTTTCAATAGTCTACACCAGCAGTCATTTAAATCTCAGCCGCAGCCTGTTTTTGTGCTGCTGGGAGCTAAGAATGTTTTCATATTTTTAAATGAAGTTTCATTGTATTTTTCAAATGCTAAAAATTATTCATAGCTCTAGGACATAACAAAAATAGTCAGTGGGCAGAATTTAGCCCACTGGCCATAGTTTGCCTACTCAGGGTCTAAGCAAAGGGCAAGGAACCATGTAACTGCAGGTCTAAATAGACAATAAGAATGCAAAGTAGGATGGGGCGGCCAGGTAGCACAGCGAGTAAGAGCACCGGCTCCAGTGTTGAGAAGACCTGGAGATCGAATCCCGGGCTCGGACACTTAGCACCCACCCAGAAACACCTGGCCGTGTAACCTTGAGCAAGTTACTTAACCCCGATTGCTTTAAAAAAAAAAAATGCAAAGTAGGGGTAAAGGTGGAAGTGAATGTAAGAAGAAATTGAAAAGGTAGAATTCACAGCAGTGGAAATTGACAAGATATAGAAGATGAAAGAGAAGGGATGACTCTGAGGCTGAAGAGTAGGTTAGAGTGGGGAAGCATGATTAGTTCTGTGATTTGGGCTTTAGTTTGGGGCTCTCTGACCTTGAGGTAACAAGGGAACATTCAGATTAGGGCCAGAAGCTCCCAGCTATAGATCAAGATTTTAAAGTCATATACATAGAAGTGATAGTTGAAGCTGTGAAATTGGATGACCTCCCTAGGGTAGAGAAAGAAGCTAGTCAAGTACAGAACTTTGAGGGAAATCCTAAATTTTTAAAAGGCATCAGCAAAAGAGATAGAGGAGTAGTCAGAAAGGTAAGAGAAGAACCTGAATTATATAATAACATACAGATAAAGGAGGAGGAAATTTTAGTATTTACATAGTATTGAACACTGTCAGATGCTACAGAAAGAAAAGGAAGAGTACTGAGAAAAGACTATTCAATTGAATAATTAGGAAATATCCTAAAGCCCCTTAATATCACAGGCTCAAATCCCATAGGATCAATTCAGTACATCCTCTTGAAGAGGCAGTTAGCCTCATTACTATGCAAATTATTATGTGGATTAATGTTCAATCAAACTCTAAAAACTATTTGACATTGACAGGGAAGATTACTATCCCGGTTTGCCCTCATAGCTTCAATTTTGAGAGTTAGCTAAAAACCTAGAGTACAGTTAATCTCTATTGTGTATAACAAAATTAACTTCCTTTGGAAATAATATATTGCAATTTTTTTCTGTTTATGCTATTCCTAAGGTATAAGGGGAGGAGAAGGACAATCACTCAGGCAGAGGTATAATGGAGCTAGGCAGTATGGATTCAGAGAGCCATTTGTTAAATTTTCACTGTGAAAATTTATATCTCAGAAACTTGCATATGCTCTAAATCAGGGCTTGATTTATTGTTTTGTTGATTATCTACAATGATGATGTTGTATAGTCATTTTAGTCATGTCTGACTCTTCATAACCCTATTTGGGGTTTTCTTGGCAATGATACTGGAATGGTTTGCCATTCCTTTCTCCAGCTTATTTTGCAGATGAGGAAACTGAGGCAGACAGGTTGAAGTGACTTGCCCAGGGTCACACAGCAAGTAAGTGTCTGAAGCTAAGTTTGAACTCAGGTTTTCCTGACTCCAGGCCCAGCACTGTACCACCTAGCTGTCCCAAGAAAATATTAATAATGCCGATTAAACTTAAAAGTCTATTCCACTGGAGAGTAAGTTGTTAAATATTTATCATCACACTGCTGCATCAGGACTCCAGGCTCCAGGTGGAAAATCCAAAAGATCATTGTCATGAGGAGGGGAAAGAAGTAAAAGGAGAGCACTGAGCTGAAGACCAACAATCCTTCTTAATATGATCTATCTTGATCTCTAAACAGACCTACTTTCAGTAACTTTGGACATATGACAGTAGAGACATTCTTTCTTTCTAAAGAATGGCATAGTTATTACCAAGAAAATAGATATAAGAAACAGAAGGCATTGCCCTTCCACTTCAATGTACAAATGACATTAAAGGCTATGACAACAAATGACATAAAAGGCGGTATCTAAGACAACACCAAAAAGGCAAGTGACAATCCAATATAATCCATTATCCTGATATTTTAAAGCAACTACCAATCTGGGATTATGTTTAAAAATTATTCAGATGATGGACTGAGTTTTTCACCATTATTCAACAATAAGGTTAGCATTTTAACATAGTTTTTTCTTTGAAAATAACAAAAAGATCAGTCTATTTTTTTGTTTCTTATTTTAAAACCCTTATACAATGGCATGCACTTTTTTTCAGCTATTAAGAGTATAATTAAATTCCTCTCTTTGCTCCTATGATACAAAAACACTTTGTCAATTAAACAGATTGTGGGGCCTGCTGGTTAAATAAAGGTTGGTTATTTAGTAAAAGAAAAAAAATAGTAAAGTAGTAAAAAAAATAGTAAAATAAATAAAGATGGTTATTTAGAATCAAAAGAGGAAGAAGAAGGTATGTGGATTCACTAATTCTATTCATGGATTTATCACCCTAGATTCCTCTGTTCAGTGCCCCCCTTGCTATTAGATCTCTTAATCTAGGACTATGGCAGGGAAGAAACAGTGGACATAACTCAACACCGTCTTCTACTCACCATGCTAATTCTCTCTTCTATTCATATGAATAGTCCAAAATTAACTACATTAAAATATTTCTCCTACCCAAAGACCTTGAATCATAACACATGAAGAAATGAAATAATCAATTAGTAGGCTGTCAAAATAACTTAGGGGTTCATATCCTTCCTCTTCACCACATTTTTTAGACAAATTCACTGAGTAATATCCCAGAATCTCCTGAACCATGTTTTTTTAACTTCCTGCCTGCTAGATGAACTATGTTAAAATTCCTTAGAATCTATTAAAATAAACAGGAGAAAATAGGAAAAGGCTGGAAATAACAAAATGAGAAACACTGGTCTCAAAAAAATGTTCTATGAGAAAAATGTCAGTTTGTACATTGCTTCCTGAAACTTCTTACCATGCACTGTACCCTATATTCACAGTACCATATATTCACAAATGAAATGCAGCAATTTTTATATTAAAAGCTCAAAAATAAGGTGTTCATCTTAGGTAAAATCAACTAAGGAAAGTATGAGTGTCACGTATTTTGAGAGTCATTTTCTGCTATGATGCACCATTCCAAGAGTTAACTGAAGTTAACTCCTAGAAGTTTCTTCCATGCCCTAGGTACTAGACTAGACTAATAAATGAAAGCCAGGAATATAGAAGAGGGAAACTCCCTTCTCTACCACCACCTGGAGATTTAACTGTCGACTTTTAGAAAGTTCCTACCCTAAATAAAGCACTACCCTGGGTGCTGGGGAGAGTGCAATGCAAAGATAAATAAGAAAATATCCCTTCCCACATGAGCTTACAGCTTAGTAATTGAGATAAGACATATATAGAAATGATTATGATATGAAATTAAAATAAATACATAAGAGAGGCAGAAACTGCTACAGGAGCAGGAGGGAAAGAAAATTCCACCCACCAAGGGAAGAATTAGGTCCAGTAAAAGTCACTAAATTCCCCTGAGAAAGAAAATGAACATTTTTTTTTTTTGCTCAGTACATTGAACCATGTGAAAAATAAAATACTTACTTTAATCTGTTGTCCAAATGTTTCATGTGGGGAAAACCTGGCACTGGTTTTGTCCATGACAAAATTCTTCCATTTATCCCTGAATATGTATATTTCTGATAAAAAGTGCATCTGTTCACATGCTAATTCCATCAGTAATTTTTCCAATACAAAGATAAAGTGACCTGCCAGTAAAACACAATTATTATGTTAGTGGAGATACAATTCTCCATGATTCAGAATGAAAACTCAGCTAATTTAAAATTAAAACCAAGAGGTTAAAAAAATTTGTTTTTTGAGTTGTGTGTGGGTACACATGTGCACTTTATTCCATCCACCAGAAGGCAGTGTGGTGCACTGAAAATAGGTGGGACAAGATCATAGAGATGTGTATTCTAGTCCTAATAACTTATCCAAGCTCCAACCAAGTGACCTGGAGAAATTCACTCCCCCTTTCCAGGCCTCAGTTCTAACGTTCTGTGGTTCTATATGTAGATAGCTAATAAGCACACATATGGAGGGGGAGAGAGAAAATTGTTCTACAATGAAAAAAGGACTTGATTGCTTTCATATTCTGGGCAAAGAAGAAGATTAAAATCTTCGACTCACTGCATAGTGCATAGAATAATTAGCACTGATTGTGACAATCCTATTTTGAGGATATCCAGTAGAGTTAAGGATGACTTTAGAACTTTTATTTTCAAGTCATTAGGTTGGTTGCCTGAAAAATATCCATGATACTCCTTAATAGTGTATTTGGACAAGTAAATTAATTCGTCATTAAACATTTAGCAAAGCACCTATACTGTGATTTGCTTTGCAGTGCATTATGCTAAGCATTGGGAGAGATACAAAGATTAAATAAGATAGACTCCTTGTCCTCCTACACTTTAAACAATATTTTGTTTGATCTAAACCATTATAATTATCATATCTTTTTTCTGTAGACACATACATTTCTGCAATGTCTTTTTAAAGTCTAAGTTGATGGTCATGCACATTGATGCCTTTAAAAGTTCTGAATACTTTTATGTTAAATAAGGGAACAAGTGAAATGTATAAACATCTAAAAGAAAAGTTAGAAAAAACTAAATCCTTTTCCTGTTTTTGAAAGCTGTGTTTCTATATTGGATACCTTCTCAATTTTAAAATTCTCTCCACTCCTGGCCAACTCATTATTTCATTCTCCTGACACTTTTTCCTCCCTCTTCAGAGAGGTAATACTGATTGCTACTTAGAATTTGTACTGGAACCTCAGAAAGAAAAAAAAAAAGAGCAGTCTACGATACTGACAGATAAGGAAAGCACACTGTTCTTCTATTTTAAGAAGTTTTCTCCTGAACCTGGCGTACAGACAAGTTGATGCAAGCAGAAATTGAATTTGATCACATATTCCTGAAGTTCTCTCCACAAAAATTAATGTTCCAAACTTCTTTAAGAGTTTATGCTGCCCCTGTCCCGAGATACACAAGAGTCTGTTGCCTTTAGCAGCTTCAATCACACTTACACTCCCCACCCCAACCCCACCACTCGCGCACGCGTGCAGGAGAGCACACACACACGCACACGCACACACAGAGCAACACAGAAACAGGTGAAAGCAATAGGACTCTCCTTGAGACCCCGGGTGATTTTGGCCACAGACTCTGATAGAAGCTGGGAGCTGTCCATGGTGGAGAGGCAATAGACCCCGCCCTCCTGTGAAGCCTCAGTTCCCGGGGGGGTCTATGATTCTTTAGGGACTTACTGGAACCCTAGGCTATGGGACCATAGTCCTTCAGAGCACGAAATAAAGGGGAGAAGGATGAAACCTATGTAGAATTAGAGACTTTGAGAAAGAGAGAGAAACATCTGCCCAGGTGCACACGGCGAGGGGGAGGGGGTGAAAAGGAAGGCAAAAATACTTGTATGTGCTCTGATGTTTGAAGGGGGAAGCCTAGAAAGGGTCAACAGAACAGAGAAGGGGGGGGGGGGTCTCACCTGTAGCCCGAGTCCATGGGGTGCAGGCTGAGCAGTAGTTCCTGCAGCTGGATCAGAGCTGGATCTGGAACCTCAGGGGTTCTGACTTTGGTCTGTGGAGTCTTAAACAGCAGCAGCTCACACCCTGCCTCAGACCTGAAGTGCCAGGAAAAGTCTCAGTCTTGGTCTTCCCGAGCCAACAGGTGAGTATTTTTCGAGCTAGAGTGCTCCGGTTCTGCACCTTGAGGCCCCTTGGATCCCCCATAGGGCTGGGAGAGAAGCAAAAAAAGGACAGGAGATTCCTGTCCAGCACCTTTCCGGAGAGTGGGAGGATGTGCAGCTTGGACTGCGGTCTACGCCCACAAACTTTCTCCAGAAGCCCAGCTCGCTACAAACCTCAGCGGATTCAGAACTCAGAAAGAATGTGGCCTTGGAGCCAGAGCAACAACTCGGGGCCCCAGCATTCAAGGAGTAGCAGAAAGCTCTCGAGTAAGGAAGGTCTCCAAATACCAGGAGCCCTATCAGACTGAGGAAATGCACCCAGATTCTGGATTTTCTTTCTCAACCTGTAATTCCAACACAACAGGTCACCACCATTCCTTTCTCTACTAACAAGATACACTATTCAAGGATTCTGAGAAATCTCTATTTTATCCCAACACCCACCCAGAACTTGATCAGAGCTGGGGTCAAACAAGGACAGGATGATTTCCACAAAGCAAGCAGGATAAATTCCCAAAATACAGTGAGCTTCCTCTGTCTCCATCCACCCTTGTGCCAAACCCAAGGAAAAAAGTTTAAGTTACCCATCACAAGATACAATATAACTTCTATTTGGTGTCAAAACTTACCCAGTTTAGCTCTTGGAGCAAATCTTACAATTCCTGGGGAGGGGTGCAAGGATGTACATCCAAACAGTAGTCTATAAACACATGAGGGTCCTCTCCTCTATGCTGTATGATCAGGGAGCCAGCAGAAGGCCAAGTTTCAAGGCCAAAGTGCCATCCCATTGGCTAATTATCACAGAGGAAGAATTATCCTAACACCAGTGCCAGGGAGTCTGGTGCTGGCCAGGCATCAATCTGCAATATAGCCTAATAGCCTGAGTGTTGGACGGAATTGAGAGGAGAAAAGGAGTAGGGGAGAGAAGGGAAAATGAACAAGGGGTGGGACTGGGTACCAGACAGAGAAAGAAAGGAGGGACTGGAAAGGGAAGCAGAAATACCCACCTGTCGTTTTCCGAATGGCTAAATGTGTTATGTTCTGTCTGCGCCCACCTGCCTGCAAAACTCCGAAGGGTCAAGGTGAGGTAGAAGCTGTCGAAACAAGGATGCCCCTGCCTTCAAAGCAAAGGCTAATCTGCACAGATTTTACAGAGCACATACTGACCCTGCCTTCGAAGGCAGGAAAAAAAAATTCTTTGGGGAATCCAAATAGACTCTGCAAGATGCTCCTGGTCAGTTGAGTGACCATTTCTGCATTTGTGGGAGTAAGTGTTCCAGAGAAGACCCCCTCCATTAGCCTGCTCACACTTATGCACACGAACACATATACACAATATATCGACATTCCCGAATCTGCGTATACAACTCCGTCAAGGTGTCCCCACCACCAAAGTCCCCCTCTCATTCTTTCCTGCCCCTATGAAGCATCAGGGCAGCACCTGCCTCAAGTATAGAAGTTTCACATAGTGCACACGACCCAGGCAGAGGCAAAAGATTGTCTTAGTACAGCGTACCGTCCTGACAGAAAGGCAGACGCAAGGAAAGACAGACGGGACACAGCATAGTCTAGACAAGGACAGAGAGAAACCAGAGCCTGCAATTCCCTTCCACCTACACACGCTCTATATATAATATATGTATATGTGCATACATACATGCATGCATACATGCATATATACACATGTCCACCCATCTTTCTATGACCCAAAACGGGCAGGATGTGCAGACTCCTCAGTGACCCAGGGAGGGAGTCACCTGTAACACGTAACCCCACTCTCCTCTCATTCTCTAACTTTCTTCAGAAAACTCTAAGCATCCCTTACTCAACCAAAGTTTTGTAGTCAAACCAAACCACTCCCTGTTACTCCTTTCACCTCTCTCCCCCCACCCGCATGTCCCAAGTTTTTTCAGCTTTCCGGGACATTTCCCAGGACTCGGGATCTCACCTCCCTGGCAGCGGTCAAGCCACCAACTGGATTCCGAGGCAAACGGGGCTCCAGGAGCTCTCCCTACCCCAGAATGGGCAGCGAGGGAGCTGGGCAGTGGCAGCCGGCTTGGTGGCAGCGTCGCTAAGCGCTGCGCTCCAGCTCCACAGCTCCACACCGGACCGGACCGGCGAGCGCACACACTACCTCTCTGCTGCTCAGTCCTATCTTTTCGTCTCCTTCTTCTCTGCTGTGCCCTGAGCCTGGTCTGCTCTGAGCGCGAAAGTGCCCTTCTCCACTCCTGCACGATCGGCCTGTCCCTCTGCATCTGGGGCTCACCTATTTATACTTTCTCTCGCTCCCCTATTCCCAGTTCTTGGAGATACCGTGCGGCTTGCCCCATCGGGACTAGCTCCTCCCTTTCTCCCGTGACGCCATCCCTCCCGCGGGCTGCCCTTAGCCTGGTATCCAGAGGCTCCTCCTATCTCCACTTCCATCCTCCCATCCCTTCTCCGCCTCCGTCCCCGCCTACTCGGCATCTTTCGTGCCCTGAGGAGGGGGAGGACCAGGGTTGGGACCCGGGCGAGCTCTGGCGGCAGCTCCTGGAGGCGCAGGGCTTAAACTCATTCTAGGCTCTTCCCCTCACCAGCTACCCAGAGTAGCGTTCACAACTCTAGGACCCTGGACTTGGGGCAGGGAGTGGTAGCCACAGCAAAGCTGCCGCTGAGGAGAAATGCACCGAGTGGGAACCGAAGTGAACAGGGATACAACTCTCTGATGATAGAATTTAGAACTGGAAGCGACTTTAGTTCAACTCCCTCTTTTTGCCGATTAAGAAACTGAGGTTCAAATTCGAAGCTGCTCGCCCAGGGTAACACGGGGAATATCAGAGCTGGGACTCGAATTTAGAACCCCCAACCAACGCAAGTAGCTAGGCAAATTTGAGTCATCCTCAGAGTATGCAATGCTTGCATACATTATATGGTTTCCTGTACCCCTCGGCTTTGTGGTCTTGAAATGAAACCGACCTACTATGTTATTTTCCAGGGTTCAAGAGGGTTCTGTCCCAGGGCTGCCCCCAGACTGGGAAGTCTATCAATTTGATTAAGGGAACTCTAATTCAAGGAATGAAAACTGTCACAAGATCAGAACTGGAAGAACCTAATCAACACCTCTCAAAGCCTCCCACCTCCCCCATTTCACAGAAGGAAAAAACTGAGGCTCAAAGAAATCACTTGTTTGCCTAATGTTACAAAGATGATAAGAAGCAAGACTTATCCCTGGTACTTAAGCACCAAAAACAAATAGAGTCGCAGGATGCTACCCCACTCATTGGCGGAGGGTGGTGCCTGCGCCTAGCACTACCTGCTAGGTAGGTATGGGAACCGGCCGGCAGAAAATAGAAGCTGCAGGTGTCCTTACTAGAGCTTTTTCAAAGATGAGTTGATCCGCAATCACTTTATAATGCCTTCTTCCCCATAAGGGTGAGCAAGACTCTCGGGGCCTGGGCCGGTAGAAACCTTTCTCCCGAGGTTATACTTCTCTGCCTCTAGAGCCCAGGGAGGGGCTTCCTCCCCACTCCTTTGGCAGCATTGTCTGCTTATTTTTCTGAACTTCTGGGAGATGAAAGAGAAAGGCTCAGCTGGAAGGAATCCAGCACCAGGGCAGCACCCTCCTCCTTCTCCCTTTATCCTTTGAGGCAAAATAAATGGGAGAACCTAACCACTCTGGACCTTTTCTTTGATCCTTGTTTCTTTGCCTTGTTTCCCCTCCCTCTCCACTCCCCTCCCTCCAACTCAATAGTCTTGGGAACAGGAGAAAAAAATGTATGGGGGGGGGGGACTTGCCTTATAATTTTCAAGTTCCAAATTTAGACTTTTACAATCAAGATTAGTTTTCCTTTGAAACACATTATCTAAGTTCTAGAAGGGATCCTAAAGATGGCCTAGACACCTCCCTCTTCCTCTCTCTCCCCCTCTCTCTTTCTCCCCATTTTACAGATAAAGAAAATAAGGCCCAAAGTGGTTGTCATTTTACCCAAGGTCATGTAACCAGTTTGTAACTGAGCTAGTCCCCACTCCCTTCACTTTTCCCTGAACCATATTGCTTCCCTGTTGTAAAAGAGATTGTGTTTTTTTGTTTTCTTTCATGAGAAGTGGGTGATTTTGAGCACTATAAGGTGGAAGTTTCATCAAAGAGCTCTTAGGATAGCTTCACCTTCAAAATGAAAGGGGGGAGGGGAAGGAATTTGGGTTGGATGATGGACCTGACACTATGGTCACAGGAAAATGTTTTCACAACACACAGAAATATTCAGAAAATAAGAATGTTACTGCAAATTTCAAGTCTGTTCACCTCAAACAAAAATGTACTCCAACAACCTAAGGGAAAATGCATGAGTCTGGCTAATTACAAATAAGTGGCTTAACTATCTAAAATCTAACTCATCCTCTTCTTTCCTCAAAGCCCCCCCTCCACCCAACTACCAACTTCTTTATGTCAGTCAATGATACCGCCATTGTACTAATCATCAGGCTCAAAATCTGGGAGCCATCTTTGACTTTTCTCTTTCTCCTACTATTCACATCCAATCAATCACCAAATCCTATTGGTTCCAGCCTGTCCCTTTCTAATGGGGGAAGGAAGGGAGTAAGCATTTATACAGCACCCACTATGTGCCAGACACTCTGCTAAATGCTTTACAAATATTATCTCATCATCCTACATAATAATGGCCAAGTTTTCCTAAAGAACCACTAACCCCAGATTTTAAAGGATCTCCTTTAAAGATGAGGATGAAAATATTTTCAGTACTCATGACATGGGTTGGAAAAAAAAATTAAAAAGGAAATAATACATAAATATAGGCTGACACTATTGTTAATGTTAATGTTAATTAAAACTATTGTTAATAGAAATATGTAAGGCAGCTTTGTGGAGGAAGGCAGTGGCTAGAGTGTTGGCTCTGGAGTCAGGAAGACTCATCTTCCTGAATTCAAATCTGACCTCAGACACTTACTAGTTGTGTGACCCTGGCCAAGTCACATAACCTGGTTTGTCTCAGTTTTCTTACCTGTAAAATGAGCTGGGGAAGGAAATGGCAAACCATCCTAATCTTTGCCAAGAAAACCCCAAATGGGGACATGAAAGAGTTGGACATGACTGAAAAACAAAACTAGTATTTAATTATGATTATATTTATTTTCTTTATATTTATTCTGTAATTCATATACATAAAGTATATTTGTGTGTGTCATATGTGGATATATACACATATATGTATATTCCCTCCCCCTTTTCTAATCTCCCTTGATAACAAGAATTATTTCCTACTTGAGTGCTTAATACAGGGCCAGGAATATAGTAGATGCTTAATTAATGCTTATCAACTGATTACTGAAAGGCAGAGTGGATATAGGACCAGCCCCCAGAGTCAAGAAAACCTGGGTTCAAATACTGTCTCTAACAAAAACAGACTGTAATGACTCTTGGAAAGTCTCAACTTCTAAGTGCCACAATTAGAGAGGAATTATTGGCTTGTATAGTTTCCAAACCAGTTCTCTGCACTGATGAAATCATCATTCTGGACCCACCCACCCCCAAATCATTATCATTGTAGAGTTCAAAATCCTTAACTTGACCTCTATAATCTGACTTAAATTAACTTTATGACTCTATCTTCCATGACTCAGTTTCTCAGAGTAACAGAGTAGAACTCTGGTATCAAGAGACCTGTATTGGAAACCCTACCCTAAAATTTGCTAGCTATGTGGCTGAAGGCAAGTCACTTAAACTCTCTGAGACTAAGTTTTGTCATCTGTAAAATGGGAATAGTTCTGTACCACCTACCTCGAAGTACTATTGTGAGAAAAAATTTGTAAACTTGAAGTTACACTACATAAATGTGAGTTTTTATTTACTGCTTTGAATTTTCCTCCAAAAATATTCTTATGGTCCCCCAAACATGCTTACCTAATGTTTATTGATTGAATTAATATATAGGTTGAAAAACAGGTATGTAAAACTAGGAAACTGTATATTCCCCCAACATTCAAAACCCTGAGAATCCACACTGTGGACTGACACCAGGACTGGCTGGTCTTTCATAATGAGTCCACTTTGGGTCCATTAATTCACTTCCAGGATTCCTTGACATTAATGAAGCTCACTTGCTCCAAGAAACCTCTAAATATGCCATTCTCCACACTGGCTCTTTGACGCGGCCTTTCACCTTAATGTACTTTGTTAGGTATAATTACAGAGATTCTGGTTGTCTTTCTGTTGTTCTCTCTCCTCTCCTTTATTAAATTTTAATCTCTTTAAGGGAGTTTCTCTGTTATTTAGAATGCAGTTCAATACCTAGAACCCAATTAAAACACTTTCTAAGTTCCTGGTGTCATTTGTTTATTAACATTTTTAAAATGATGTCAACAGAGCACAAAGTGAATTAAAGATTGGCAGCTTTCAGGTTAACTTTATCAATTAATAGCCAATATAAAGGCAAGGTGTCATGTGCAGAGGTGCCAAACTCAGCCCTGCAGGCTGCATGCAGCCCTCAACATGCCCCCAGGGATCCTTATGTATAAGTCATTGGCCCCTGTTCCAATTTGAATTTGACAACCCTCAAGTAGTGGGTGTCATTTTGGGTTTGGAGTCATGAAGATCCAAGTTTAAATCACATATTTACTACTTTCTAGCTGTATAGCCCTTGATATAATCTCTGTGGGCCTGAGCTAACTCCCTAGGAGCTGGCTGAAATGTGTGTTGGAGAAGGTACCTCCAGGTCCTATAACTTCCCTGTATTCCTGCCTCCCTTTCAATAGTGGGTCATAACAACCATAAACTAGGCCTATTCTGACCTACAGTAAAGCATTTGATTATGATCAAGGAAAGAGAAAGTCTGATTTTATATGGAGAGACAATAGAGGGAGAGCCCAAGTACCATATAATGAGATACTGAAAACAACAGGAAAGAAGGTCTGTAGCTAACTGAGTGAACCTGCTATGCAGGATTAATGGAAAGGTATGGAGAGGAATCAAAAAAAGATAAGAAGGTATGAAGGATTTCTATCTGCATTGGTAAAGGGAAAACCCCACAAATGAACTAATGGAACCACTTCATGAAGTAAAGAGACCAAATTAACCTGATCATTGTTCAGAGGTATTGATCAAACTTACTCTCTCTCTCTCTCTCTCTCAATATATATATATATATATGTATGTATGTATGTATATACATGTATATAGATACATATATTATAGATATATACATGTATATAGAGATATACATATATCTATATATGTTTATATAGAGATTGACTTTTGATTGAATATATAAGTTTGATATAGGTTATATATAGATTGATTGAATATATAGATACAGACACATATATATACATACACACATATTTTATATATACTATTTATATTTGTATATACTACTATTACCTAATCTCCCTCAGTCAAAGCACAACTCTGTGTGTGTGTGTGTGTGTGTGTGTGTGTGTGTGTGTAGCCATTGATGGAAGCATGATTTCCTTAGTCCAGTCAACTTGTGATTACATCAGCATATGAATAATTTCCTCTACTAATCCAGATGAGAACCCTCTCAGCAACTTCTAATGTGAGAAATTTGCCCAGAAAAAGAGGTTAAATGTCTTCCCTTGGGGCACATAGAGGGTTTGGCAGAGGTGGGAACTTGAACCTAGGTTTTCCTGGCTCAGAGACCAGCTCTTTTCCCAAGTCATGCTACCTTTATATTTCTCAAATAGAGCTCTTACAAGGATCAGTTTTACAATAAAGCTGAAAAGTTTAGAAAAGGATCAGAGATTTGCAAGAGACCTAACTAGCCCAATGTAGCCCAACTCCACACACACATACACACTTAGTTTACAGGTTATGAAGCTATGAACTCCCAGAGTGGTTAAGTGACAACCAAATAAGTAGTAATTGAAGAGCTAGTATCTAAACCCAGATTCTCTGGTTCCAAATCTATCATTCTTTCCATTGTGCCATAGGAATAAGATCTTTCTCTGTTTATGCTGTTCCTTCAGGAATAGTAACAACTCTCATTTATTTACATAAAATTTTACTTACCACACCTTTGTAAGGTGGTACAAGAATTACTCAGGTAGCTAGATGGCTCAGTGGATAGAGCACTGGGCCTGGAATCAGAAAGATCTGAGTTCAAACCTGGACTCAGACACTCACTAGCTGTAACTTAACCTCTTTTTTGCTTTAATCCACTGGAGAAGGAAATGACAAGCCACTTCAGTATCTTAACCAAGAAAATCCTAAGAATAGTGTGGTTCTTGAGGTTATGCAGAGTTGTACATGACTGAACAACAAGAATTATTAGTCCCATTTTATGGATGAGAAAACTGAGGCTTACCAGGGCTAAGCAATCTGCCCAAAGTTACATAACTTATAAGGAGCTCTTATAGAGTAAAAATCTACTATACTAGAAAGTGTGAAGGTATGAGCTCTTTGGAGAGCAGGGAGAATGTTTTATTTTAATTTTTGTATCACACCCCAGCAGCTAACACCATATTTCACACAGAATAGATTTTTTAATAAGTATGGTTTGATTGAACGATTTTTTAAAAAACCAAATATGCTGTTTATCCTGGTCCTGGGATCTTTGAAAAAAAAAAAAAAGTCAGTAACAACAATCTACATCTAACTCTCTTCTCCAAGTCCCTCAATGCTCTCTGATAGCAGTTCCCCAGAGAGATTGTCTCCACCCTTACATCCTTACACCTTAATATTCCACGCACCTCCACCCCCAGTTCCATGGAGAGATCAGTTATGTTATTTTTAGCCTCTTGGCATGTTTCCAAAGTCTACACGATCACACTTTTTCCTAATGTACAGTGCTGGACATGACCAAATCCTGGCATGTCCCAACAAGCATGAGTCTGCTTGCATTCAAATCCAGCTTCCCCTGTGCTTCTCCCCTGCTGGGGGGCTGATTCACTGACTGATGGCCAAATTGCTAAGAGACCTCCTGCCTCTCCTTGCCCTGAAGGCACAGCATGTTTCCTCCCTACTGAGCAATGATGGGAAGCAGACTAAGTTTTGCCAGCGCTTGCTCAGTTGGAATAGATGCTTCAGGCAGATGCCAATTAGAAAAAATAATCCACTGGGTATGATCTCTACGCGTGCCACCCCAGGGGGATCTAAAATAAAGCAGTCTCATCCGGATCAGCTTCTGTACTGAGACCGAGTCCATTCTCATCCCCTTGCTTTCCGCTCAAATCTCCCAGCAACCCTCTATTCCCATCCTTTTGGTTCAAATTAAGCAGCACTGAAAACTAACACATCAGGATAGGAATAGACTGCTAACTCATACTTCCATCAACAGGGGTCGCCCTTGGACACAGAGCACATAATTCCCAGTGCAAACGGGGAAATCCTCCAACAGGACATGCTTTTAACCTATTTAGCTTTTTAGGATTGAAACTATATTGTTTCTCTTTTGTTCAAATGAGACAATATTTGTAAAAGTGCTTAGCACAGGGCATCACACATAATAGTCACTTAAAAGCTTGTTGCCTTTCCCTCCTCTAGAACTATAGATGTTCACCAAGAAGAAAAGTGTTGGATGTCATAGAATCTACAGATTTTCAGAATACAGAACTCAGAGACTACCTAGTCTAACCCTTTTGTTTTTACAAATGAGGAAACTGAGTCCTAAAAAGGTTAAGTAGCTTGTCCATGGTCACAGAGGTAATAAGAATTAGAGGCAAGACTGGAACCTAGCTCCTCTGAACCCATGGTCAGCACACACTGCATTGTACCAGGTGTCTGCAGAAGGAGAAAAGACAAGGAGAAAATTATTGTAGTGTATGTAATATGCTGCTTGGGGGCAAGCTCTAGGATTTTAGGGTTACTGATTGCCCAGGAACACCAAAAGGGTATCTTGGCCTGAGGGCAGCTCAGTGGTGCAGTGCATAGAGCAGTGGGCTTGGAGTCATCTTCGTGAGTTCAAATCTGACTACAGACTTTCATTAGCAGTGTGACCCTGGGCAAGTCACTTAACCCTGTTAACCTCAGTTTCCTCATCTGTAAAATGAGCTAGAGAAAGAAATGGCAAATCCCTACAGTATCTTTGCCAAGAAAACCCCAAATGGGGTCACAGAGAGTGGGACGTGACTGAACAACAACAACAATCTTGGCTGGAGGGACATCAAACAGCCTCTGCTAACATAAGCTGCAGTGCAGGACCTCTCCTTGAAGAAATGGTCAATAACAGCATCTGAATCCCACATTTTTTCAGATGAAGAAACTGAAGCTCAGGGATAGAAATAGACATGTCTAGGGTCACTGTAGCAGCAAGCACCCCAAGCACGTCCTCAGGGTTTACTGCCCATACAGGTTCTTGGATCTGCTTTGTTAAAGGAAAGCAACTCAAAATGGGTTAACAAGCTTACTTTAATCAGTCAAACATGTATCGTTCACCTAGTTCAGGGGAAAAAGGTCAGCACCCTGAACTTCAAAGTATACAGGCAGAATTATCAAGACAGAAACAGATCAAGTACACAGCTTTCCAAACTGTGCAACCATTACATCCATACCAAACAACATCTGGGTTTCAAAGCCGGGGGGCTCTGGACAACGGCTAGCCCAGAGTTTCATCAAATCACAGAACACTTCTCAAAGTGAGTCCCAAAACAAAGCTACACATCAGGGCTTACATAGCCTTCTCCTGGCTCAGAGAATGTAACAACCTTATTGACTCACTGGCCAATCAAGAAGTATCTACTGAAAAACAAGCCTCCCACCCCAGGCTTCAGGTGCACTTTAGCCTAAGGGCAGGGAAGATCTTCCAAATCTGCATTCCCATTACAGTCACACAGCCAATCAGTGGCAGAATTGGGACTAGAACCCAGAATTCCTGAATCCCAGAAGAGTGTTTTTCCCATTGCATCTTCCCCCATTTTAGCATTGGCTCCTATCACCCGTATCACTACAAAGTCCAAGGTCTCTTACCTTGCTGTCACCTGATCCCCAGGAAGTACTTACTTATAATGGATTACTCTTCCCAAGACAGAGATAAAAGATCAGCTCTTCACCCCTGAGATAATTGTGAGAGTGAAATGACCATCTCAGATAGAAAACTGTTTTTTAAACATCAAAGGGCTAGTTATTTATACACACTTCAGACATGCAAAAGAGACATGCTGCCCAATATCATCTCTCCCACAACCTGTCATGGCATCTGAAATTCTGTCATTAGTGATGCATTCTTTGGTTTTGCATTTAAAGCTCTGTATCACCTGGTCCCTTCCTATCTTTTCAGTCTTCCTACACCGGAATGCCCTCAATAATACTGCACTGGCCTTGAAGCAGTTATGAACACAAGAGTCCATCTGCACCTACTGATGGCTTCTCTTCTCAGATTACCTTCTACCTCCTTTGTAGATATCTTATATGTCCCTAGTTATTTATACTTAGTCTTTCCTATTAGAATGCATATGCCTTGGGGGCATAAATTGTTTCTGCTTTTTCTTGTATCCCCAGAGTTTAGCACAGTGCCTGGAACACAGTAGATGCTCAATGAATAATGCTTATTGACTGACCAGCAAAACTGACAAATTCACTACATTCCTTTGTGTCTTCAAGAGTCTCTAGATTAGAATATGTGAGAACATATACAACCTGCTGGTACAGGAACCAAAGGAAGAATAGTTATAAGATTTACAATAGAAAGAGATCTTAAAGATTTCATAGGAAATAATATGGCAGAAAAAAAGGTAGGGACTCACCTGGGCTCCCCCAGGTTCCTCTCCAAACCATTTTAAATAATGTCTCAAAACAAATTCTGCAGCAGCATAACCCACAAAAGGACAGGATGAAACAGTTTTCTAGTGCAAGGTGACTTAGAAGGTTGGGAGGAAAGGTCTATCATTCCAGGTGAGAGTGGAGTACAGACCAGCTCGGATCATGCCAGCTCAGACCCAGTCCCAAGAAACCAGCAGTGGACCTTGGGGATAACTGAATCGATGACAACAGTGGTGGCTTCTGGAGCTCTCAGCCCACAGATAGTAATGGGGTCAGACAACTGGTTAGAAGGAGATTATGACCTCCCTTTGCTGGCACTGGGGGCAGACTCTATGGTATTACCCATGCTCAAATTTGGGTCACAGTCCTGGGTCTCAGCACACCAGAGTTTACAACTGCAGGGGAGTAGGGACCCTGGTCACAGTTCCAGGGCTGAAAAGAGTGCTTGTGGTCACTCACAGACCAGAGCACAGGCAAGGAGAATAGTAAACACAGCTCTCCTTAGATCACACCAAGTTGGAAGAATCAAAAATTTATAGATCCCAGGGGCGGCCAGGTGGCTCAGCAAGTAAGAGCACCGGCTCCAGTGTCAGGATGACCTGGGGATCAAATCTGGGCTCAGATACTCAGCACCACACCCAGAAATAACTGGCCATGTAAAAAACTTAAGCAAGTTACTTAACCCTGATTGCTTAAAAAAAAAATGTATAGATCCCCAGAATTAGCTCTGAAAACAGCTGCACAAAAAACTTAAAAAGTTTAGAAGAGTACCCCTGCCACCCCAGAAGCAAAGTCCTACTTTAGCACAAAGTTAAAAGTCAAGAAATAGACTAGAAAAATAAGCAAACAACAAAAAAATATCCTGACCACAGAAAGTTACTATGGTGATAGGAAAGATCAAAATACAAACTCAGAATAAAACAAAATCAAAACTGCTACATCCAAAGGCACAAAAAGAAATGTGAATTGGTCACAGGATCTGGAAGAGCTCAAAAAGGATTTTTAAAAATAAAATCAGAGAGATAGAGGAAAAATTAGGAAAAATAAATGAGAGTAATGAAAGGAAATCACAAAAAGAGTCAATAGCTTAGAGTCAGGCACCTTCCTGACTCCAGGCCCAGCGCCCTGTCCACTGTGACAACTAGCTGCCCATACTTTCTGCCTATAGGACTTTGTAAAGTAAGGGGTTGGCCTAGATGGAATAATAACTTATATTTATGTAATGCTGTTTTAAAATTCTCCCCTCACAACAACCCTGAGTTGTAAGTTATTTTCTCTATTTTACAAATGAGGACACCAAGGCTGAAAAAGTTAAGTGACTTGCTGAACAGTTACGCAGCTACTAAGTAAAAGAGCAAAGACAAACTTTTTAGTACAAGTTCAGTGTTCACTATTCCACTGCCTCCCTTCCAGGTCTAAATCTAGAATTCCATTATCCTATTTTTTTTATAAAAAGACCAAAAAAAGGGAAAAAAGAAATTTATAAATAACTTTATTATATATTAAAAAGAATAGCAAGTTGTACATAATAGATTTGCAGTTTCATGTATTATCATCTCCTTTATTATACTATGTTATCATAAATTAAAAGTAAATAAATACAAAAAAAGTAAAGATTAAAACACACACACACAGAAAATACATTGGTTTTACTCCCCAACTGTACTGGGGCTTGGAGGGCATTTCTCCTTTGAAGGATACCTAGTTCTGAGCTAGAAATATATAGTCCCAAATCTTCTAATTCAGTTATTTATGGAAATGGTGCCAAACTCAACTAGAAATAGATTCTTGTCAGCCACATTTGACTTAGAAAACCACAAATTAACATTACCTATATTGTATTATAGGCAGCTAGATAGCACAGTGGATACAGTGTCAGGCCTGGAGTCAGAAGACTCATCTTCCCAAGTTCAAATCTCTTCACAGATATCTACTAGCTGTGTCAGTCCATACAAGTTCCTTAGCCCTGTTTGCCTCAGTTTCTTCACCTGTAAAATGAATTGGAGAAAAAAATAGCAAACTACTCTAGTATCTCTGTCAAGAGAATAACAAATGGAGTCACAAAGAACTGGACACAAATGAAAGATGACAAATGTATTTTCATTTATTTTGTCAAGCATTTTCCAATTACACCTCAATTTAGTTCCAGCTCAGGCTGTTGGTGAGTTTGATCCCTTTGACTTACACCATAGCAGAAGAGGCACAACATTGCAAGCTGTGGATTTCCTGGCATCCTTTTGCTTCAGCACTTCCGAAAGAACAATGCATATTTTGCATCCTCATTGGTAGCCTGTGGCACCTTCTTATTGTTGGATCAGTGGGAGGAATCAGTTTAGGGGCTTGGGGTAAAGGAAGTCACATATTTATGGGGAACCTCTGGGATTTCCATACCTTTTTTTCCCTAATAAGCACAGCTGTCCATTAATGTCAGGCCAGAGAATTGCAGCTTAACAGCCAATTTAAATCATCACTGCCTAGTGTGATGTTGATAATCTGCTCAGTCAGCCAATGGCAATAAAGAAAGAGCATACTTTTTTCTGTTCCTCATCATTATTGCTGGCATCTCATTCTGGGGATCCCCTACTGGGACCTTAACTCTTCCATTACCTTGTTTGTTCCCTTTTCTGTTCTGTGTGTATACAGTTTTGTCCAGGCATAGCTTGAGGATGAGTGACATAATTGTTATCTATGTTTCAAAATATTTGGGTTACTATAAGGTTGGAGGGCTCAGCGTAGGAGAAAGGACTTCCTTTACACCTCCCATGGAGCAGAATGCTAAATAAGGGGGCTTGATTTAATGTAAGGAGACAGTTTGCAATGGCCAGTCAATAAACATTTATTAAAGAGCCACTGTGTGTCTCTGCTCAACGCTGAATACAAAGAAAGACAAAAGATAGTCCCTCTTCTCAAGGAGCTCACAGTCTGAAGGGGGAAGGGAGGGACAATGTGCAAGCAATATTGTACAAACAAACTATAAACAGGATAAACTGGAAACATTCAAAAGAGGGAAGGCACAAGAATGAAAGATGGTGAAGAGAGGAGGCCACGGATGACCAGAGAGTAGAAGGGCACCCAGAACAAACCTGACCTACTTCCTAACCTACTTAACTTCATCTTTCTCTGTTCCCAATTCAAATATACCAAAGTCGTCCTGACTGCCCTTTATTTCCGAAGGAAGAGCTAGATCATCAGCAAATAAAATGGTTGTCATTTACAAGGTCAATTTTTATCATTAACAAATCTAGCCTCAAAGAGCAGAATATAGCCAGTGCAAAAAAGTGACTGATTTATTTGTAATGCCACCTACTACTCTGTTTTGCACCAGACCTTGGCCACATTCCCTTCATATTACTATTTTGGTATGAATACAAGTCACATTGTTCACCCCCAATACCCAATCCTGGTTTTTATAAAATTTTGCACATGGCTCATGATCAGAGTGACTTTTCAGGGTGTGTGTGTGTGTGTGTGTGTGTGTGTGTGTGTGTGTGTGTAATATGCATGCGCATGCCCACATATTTTCTCCTTTGAAAGAGATTTTAGGACAGTGGCTTCTATCCAGGGTGGTCTATATCTGAACCAATACAGTAAGTATTTATTTCTTTAGCAAGGCAAATACTTTAGATGGTTGGGCTTCTGCCAAGATCTCCAAGTCCCCAAGGAGCTTAAGCATCTGGTACCATAAAAAGGGATTCACAGCAATTTGCATGAACTGGAGTGGAGCCATGCAAATATGAGGGTAGGTTGACTCCCTGGTCACAGTTATGAAATGGGAATACATTCCAGGCCAGACTACATACAAAGCAATATGTTATAACAGATCTGAATAATGTAAAGAGGGCATCACAGAATAGAGTCTTCTTCCTTGGATCTCAAAGCCCAATTGTGGCTTATATACAATTGGGGTGCACTAGCGCCCCATCAAACTGGCTGCTGAACTTAATGTCAGATTTACACCTCAGCAAAACTACAAGTTAGGGTTTAATTTAATTTTTTGTTGATTATTTAAGAAAGTGATAGAGAAAATGTTAATAATGCTGACTAAACTTAAAAAGAATGTCAAACATGTGTTTTTCCCCCAGAGAGAACTAGAAAATTTCATTTCCCAGTATATTCTAATTACACCACTCCTATTCACCTGCATGTAGAATAGTATTTATTTACAGATTCGGCAGTTAGCCAAAGCCAGGGGAGGCTTCAATTCTACTCAATCCAATTCAACAAACACTTACAGGATATCTTCTTTGTACCTCCTAAAGCATTAGAGGCTAGTGGAAGAGGAGAGGGGAAAATACCAATAAAAGAGTGCTCACCCTCACAGAGTTTATAATCCATTGGAAGAGGGGTGAGGTATGATCCATACACAAATAAATAACAATAATACAAAATTGGATTAGTGAATAAAATAGGTAAACAATGCCAACCAATAAAGGAAGGATCCTTTTTTTACCAGAGGGATCAGAAGAGATTTCACAAAGGATGTAGTATTTTAGCTTTGTCTTGAATAATAAATAAAAGAACAGTTTTGAGGTGGATGGAAGATGGATATTCCAGGAATAGCCAATAGTGACTATGGACTAAATCTAAGTTTGGACTGTATTCAGTAGTCAATAGGGAGGCACTGAATGGTTTTGAAGGGAAAGAAGAAAACTGCCCACAATAAGCTGCCAAGTTTAGCACCATGGGAAGTAATAGCTACAATATAGGAAACAGTGATAGAAGAAAGGACCAGTAATTAGTGGGACACAGTGTCTCAGAATAGAGACAGCAATAAACACATGTAGCAGCAAGCACCCCAAGCATCCTCAGGGTTTGCTGCCACCACAGGTTCTTGGATCTACTTTGATAAAGGAAAGCAACTCAAAATGGGTTAACAAGCTTACTTTAATCAGTCAGATATATATCATTTACCTTGTTCAGGGGAAAAGGTCAGCACCCCCAACTTCAAAGTACACAGACAGAATTATCAAGACAGAAACAGATCTAGTAGACAGATTTCAAACTGTCCAACCATTACATCCATACCCAGTCAACATCTGGTTTTCAACATCTGGGTTTTTTCAAAGCCGGGGGGCTCAGGACAATGGCTTCCCAGAATCCATATCAAATCACAGAACACTTCTCAAAGTGAGCCCCCAAAACAAAGCCTCACATCAGGGCTTATATAGCCTTCTCCTGGCTCAGAGAATGTAACAACCTTTTTGACCCACTGGCCAATCAAAAAGTATCTACTGAAAAACAAGCCTCCCACCCCAGGCTTCAGGTGCACTTTAGCCTAGGGGCAGGGAAGATCTTCCAAATTTGCATTCCCATTACAACACATTATCTGGTATCGTTGTATAAATGCAGATATTTTTGGGTAATAACCAAAGTGAACCAAAGATTATAATACAAGAGGAAAAATTTGAGCTACCATTGAGATTTAATGTGATAGGAATCATTAGTAGAATGTGCTTTGAAAGAGTAAAGCTTATTTGAAAAAATAAAAGGTAGAATGGGCAAGGTAGTATTGCATATTATTACTAGTGATGATAATAATAATAAACCAAGCTTTGTATAGCACTTTAAGGTTTGCAAAGCATTTAATATATTATCTCATTTTATCCATGCAACAACTTTGTGAAATAGATGGTATATTCTCATTTTATAGATGAGGTAACTGAATATCAAGGAATATAAGTGGCTTATCAAGGGTCCTCTGACTCTTGTCTGAGACAGGATTCAAATTCAGGTCTGCCTGACTCCAGGTCCAAGACTCTATCTGCTATAATAGCTTCAATATGTATTGAGACAAAGAAATTTAGAACTCCACAGTGATGAATATGGTAGAGAGAATTTGAATCATTTGAGGAAGAAACAGAAATGATGCTGTTATCCAATGACCTAATATTCCAAAAGGGAACCCCCCACACACACACACCCTCATCTCTACTCTATATATATCCCAAGAGGGACAAGAATATCTCATGAGCAAAATTCTGAACTCATGTGGAAATAATTCCAATGAAGAGGAAAGTAAGAGCTACCTAAAGACATCAACATTCATGACCAACAGACTTTTAGAAGATGTGGATATAGGGAAAGATAACTGATGACACAAGATAAAGGTACAAAGGAACATCAATACAAATAGTGTAAGTAATACTAAAATTTTGTACCTTTTTATAAAGGTACAAAAGAATACAAATAGTAACGGGTATGGGAGAAAATATGGGAGAGAGCAGATTGGAGGTGGGGATATCCTGTGGGACTGCTGTTTTGGGGGGATGGGTGGGGGAAAAATGGAGAGAAAATTTGTAACTCAAAATCTGGTGGAAACGAATGATGTAAATCAGAAGTTAATAAAGCATTTAAAAAATAGAGGAGAAGAATACAAATTGTATCAGTGAAACTAAAGTTTTTAATATTTATTGTAAAGTTACAAAAAAGTACCTATGCAAAGAGTCAATAATGCTAGAGTTATAAATGAGCAAGGAATCAGACAAAATGAATGACAAGCTATAGCAATATCTCTTAAGTTATCTTTATCTGTGAGGTCCCTTGGGGCTTTCTATTTGTACATGGTCATAAGATCTTACTAGCCATGCTGACAGTATGTGATAAAATTCTAAGGTACTGAAATTTGAGAAACTAGGACCACAACCATCCAAAGTAAGGAAATTTACAAGTTTGCTTACAAATAAGAGTGAGTTTTATCTGAGTATTTGGCTGTCACTTGTGAAAATTATGAAATTTTACCTGTTAATAAATAATCCGTATCGAAGTTACATTTTTTTAATCGACTTAGTAGCCATAGACATTAGATCAAAGATTTCAATCTTGCCTTGGGGGAACAGGCAATACAGATTGGAGGCTTAGTATAGTCAACATTTTTCTAGGGTTTTGAGTCTATTATCATGTATTTACTATATGTATGAAACTCTAGAATGTAATTATTCTTCATTTATAAATGAAGGATAAATAAGATGTCCTTATATGTGCTAATTGTCAACTATTATTGAAACATGAGAAAAATAATAATAACTTGGGGAGGCCAGATGGCACAGTGAATAGAGCACTGCCCCTGGAGTCAGGAGGACTTGAGTTCAAATGTGGCCTCAGACACTTAACACTTACTATCCATGTGACCTTGGGCAAGTCACTTAACCCCAATTGCCCTGCCTTCCCTCCTCTAAAAAGCAAAAAATAAAATAATAATAACTTAGCCCTAAGCTGTGATTAGTGAAATTTTTTGAGGTAAAATCTATTTAAGGAAAAATTTAATGGGACTATAATTGATATTGTTCTAAGTTTTGATTTCAGGTATGATTGTCTGAATTGTCATGAAGCTAACAGTTTGCCATTCAAGAGGAAGGCCATGTGCTGCCCAAAGGGAGTACAGTCTGAGAACTGCAACAGGTGGATGTTTGTCCCTGGGAAAAGTTAAGGGGATGACCTCGTGTAGACAAAGGATCCTCTTGACTTAGTTTCTTATTGTGCTATTTCCTTTCTGAATAGGAAATTTTCCCATCTAGTTAATTATGAGTCCGGTTTTTTATACTTTATGAATAAGGTGGAACTTTACTGCATGACTGGCTACCAACTGTGACTCTTGCCTGGAATCAGAGTTAAGAGAGTTTTTCCCCAGTATGGCTTATATCAGATCAGTCAGTACCTCAGGGGGTGCAGTCTTGATACTATCATAGCCATGTCCCTCCTTTTCCTTTCATAGTAAATTTCTGTAATTAGAGTAGGTAAACAGTGAAAGTTTTGTTGTTACAATATTAAATGTATTCATCAACAGATTAATACTCAAACACCCCTGAATTACTATGATAGGTTGTAAGTATAAAAAAATCTTATTATTCCAATCTGTATTTGTGGTCAACTCTATGTTCTATGTAACTAGGTAAGTGGGTTCTTGGGCTTGCTATCCACTTGCTAATAATTACATATTTATGTATAAGATTAGGTCCTTGAAGTATTTCATTCTTTCAGAGAGATATGGGGATAATAACCTCAAAGGGGGAAATAAGGTAAAGATATGATGTAAAAGTTTTCTAGTTAAAGCAGTAGTCAATTTTGAGAAAGCTACAGAATCAGACTGTTTTCTCTAAGAACTAGGAGATACATACACATACACACACAAACACACACGATTGGTTTCCAAATATTTTTAATAGGATATACAGGCTTTAAGTATGTTTTAGCAACAAGGTCTAAAAATTGGATTAATGATTTTACACACAAAATTGCATTTTTATAATTATAAATAAAGTAAAATTATTTTGCTATTTTGAAGTCTGTGATAATATTAACAGACAGAAGGACTCATTTTATAAGTCAGGCCTTCATGGATTTAATTTTTAAAAGATTTTTCCTTCAGCCTGTAGATGATATTGTCCATAAAGGATACAGGGTTCAGGTCAAGATAGAGAGAGCAAATGGTACTCAAAATCTCTGAAGTTTCAAGTGAATTATGGATTCCTATTTATTATTATTTTTATAGCTCTGTTGTCAATAGGATCAAAACCATAAAGTTTGAGCTGGTTTTCACCAGATGAACTAGCTATTGGAAAGCCAAATAAATTTATTACACTAAATTGTATTGAGTTATATTACTGGCAGATTTTAGCAGAATTATCTAGGAATCTCTGCAAGTGACTTGGAATCAGAGAAGCAAATCCATTAGGAGGAGACCCCTTCAGAGGTGCCCTGGAATGAGATCTGATCCAGAACATAAAAGGGAAGATTTTTCAAGGGGCATCTGAAATTACCTGGGACAGCTGGGACTCAAGATGAAATATGCTGATTAAACGGACATTAGAAGTGGGTTACCAGGTTCCTAGAAGAATAGAAGTTATTTAATATTGATGATCATTAATTGTATTGCTTTGGTTTTTTGTTTCATGGTGTTTATGTCTGATGAGTTTTCTTTGTTACCTTGGTGATATGTAAATCTCCCCTCTCACATTAGTCCATGGTGAGCCCTCTAAGTAATCTGATCTGTAGCCTAACTTAGTTTACCTATAGACTTTATTTAACAAGGATGGTCTCTTACAGCACAGTAGTATTCCATCATACCCATACACCACAACTTGTTCAGCCATTCCCCAGTTGATGGGGATCCCTGAATTTCCAGTTCTTTGCCACTACAAAGAGACCCACTACAAACATCCCACTCACATTCAAAGTTAAAATTACTATTTGTGAATTTCCCTACATCTTATTTTTAATCACTATTTTCTTTCTCAGTCTCTCTTTATAGTGTCTTCTCCCCTCACCCTCCCTTTCACCCACTCCTCCAAGAGTCTTCCCATCCTCTCCCCCCACCATCCCAATCCATGCACCTGTCTAAAAGTTGCTCCCCCACCCTGTCCTCCAGTTTTCTTACCCCTCTACATGTTCAAAAGGCTTCCATATCCTTCCAGATGTACATATTGTTTCCTCTTCAACCCAGATAAGAGTAAGGTTCCAACATTACCAGCCCTCTACCTCATCTGCCTCCTCTGTATTAGTTCTTCCTTACAGGCCCAATTTTTATAATATAATTACTCCCTTTTATGTTTTCCTACCCAATTTTGCTTTTTAGAATCACCCCATCACATACAACTCAGCCCCACAACCTTTCTTTCAAATTACCTTAGAAATATTGAGTTTTAAATGATGAGCTCGATGATCTTAGAAAGGCATGGAAAGACTTGCAGAATGATGAAGAGTGAAGTGATCAGAATCAAGACAACATTGTATATAGTAATAGCAACATTATTTTAATCACAACTTTGAGCAATTAAGTCATTTTGACTATTACAAATACACAAGTTAAAAATAAAGGAAGTTTGGGGGTGGCTAGGTGGAAAAATTAATAGAGTACCGGCCCTGGAGTCAGGAGGACATAAGTTCAAATCCAGCCTCAGACTCTTAATTCACACTTACTAGCCCTGTGACCTTGGGCAAGTCACTTAACCCCAATTGCCCTGCCTTCCCCACTCCAAAAAGCAAAATAAAGAAAGAAAGAAAGTATGGAGAAAGACTCTATCTGTGCCACCCTTTAAAGGGCATTTAGAAAGTATTAGGTCTTAAGGTGAATAGCAGTTTTCTTTAAGCAAGGCAACAGCCAGTCTCATCAAAATGACTATCTCTAAGCTATATGGATCAACTCAGCCAGTTAGCTGCTCACCTAAATTCTGAGATGTCCAAGGAGAATATATTGAGCTCACAGAATGTAGTTTGAGTTCACTCTTTAAGCCAGTTTTCCAGGATACTAGAAATTGCAAACCCTTCTCTGCTTTTCCTTATTGAGCCAGAGGTGGCTGTAGCCTTTATGGGGCCAATAGCTATCATTGGAGCTCCTGACCGATGAAATCAGTGCTCTCCTACCAATCAGGAATGATTGCTTCACCTGAAGTCTCCTTTTAGTGGATTGTTTCCAATTGCCCCAGTTTCAAAGGAGTAAACTTTTTATTCCCTCAACAATGTTGTTAACTGTTCTCACATTCCATTTTTTCTTCACTTGTTCTCTTACATGATATCTCTTGTTCTTCAGGATGCATATTTAATGGATTAAATGAGAACCTCTTGATACTCAGTGACTCAAATTTTACTTGAAGAGAAAAAAAACTCCCCAATATTCTCCTATAAAATCTGTAGTTTTCCTTTGATTTCTTTTTAAAGGAAACTAAGTGGCATAGTGGCTAGAATCTTGGGCTTGGAGTTAGGAAGATCTATGTTTGAATCTTGTCTTAGATCCTTGATAGCTGTGTGAATCTCATTGAGTCACTTAACTTTCTGTCTTCTTAGTTTGTCAGCATGGCAAAAGGAAAGAGCCCTGGAATTGGAGTCAGAAGAATTGGGTCCTAGTTACCAATGAGCTATGAGACGTTCCTCATTTCTGCTGGGCGGTTTTTTCATCTCTACAATGTGCAAATTGGTTTAGAGATGATCTCTAAGACCCTTTCAACTTTAAAACTATAATTCCATGAAAATAAAACAATTTCAATTACCAAATTTTACAGAAGAGTAGAATCCATTCTTTAAGTAGTTTGTTACTAGTGAAACACAAGGGCCAAGGGTGGTATATCTAACTTACCCGTTAGACATGCTTTTAGCCTAACATTCAACAACACTTTACATTCATAACCAATACTCCCATACACAATTTATATATTATAGGAAATAATACTTAAAAACACATTAATTTGTCTACTAAAAGGATAATCAACTTTCCCAACTCTTTTAAATGAATTTGCTGTAATTACTTGCACTCTTTAGAATCCAATTTAATTCAATTCAACAAACATTTATTAAGCACCTATAATGTTCTAGGCAGTTGGAGAAGGAAAGGAAAAGAAAAAAAAAAGAGGAAAAGGGAAAGGGAAGGGGAAGGGGAATAGAAAAGGGAAAGGAAAAAACTAAATAGTCTTTGTCCCCAAGGATTTTCCAGGATTATAATATATAAATGGATAAACACAGGGAAGGGAAAGAGGTGGGGCAAAGGAAAGATCAGACAATGTGCTCTCTTAATATTTGAGGAATGAAAAAACATTAATAATAGCTGCACAGATTAAGGAAGGCTTCTTGGAGGAATTTGAACCTAAGTTTAGCCTTGAAAGAAGATTCTGAAAGGCTAAGTTGAGGAAGGTATGTATTCTAGGGATCTCAGCCTATGCAAAGGCATGGAGGTAAGACATGACATGTTGAATTTAGGAAAAAGCATTAGTTGAATAAGCACACAACTACATTAATTCAAAATAAATTCTTTGGATTTCTGAGATTTTATTCCTCCCTAAATGTAGGCAATAACAGTGAAAACATGTTTTGTCAGCAATTATCCTACAAAAATAACTTGTACTAAAAAAAATCAAATATATTATTATGCTAAAAAAAACACTTTTATAAATGTATGTAATTAGAGTCTTTTAAGATTGTGTCAGTTTGATACAAAATCTCAAGAAATAGCCATCATCACACCTCTTCTAATCTGTGGGTCTATTAATAGTATCCAAACCACTGGTGGTACGTTACACACACATGTATACAGACGAAATATAAAAATACATGTATTTTTCTTCATTGCTGACAATGGGCCACAATCTTATTCTGCTACCGAAAAATGAAGCTGCAGCCCCAGAATTCAGCCCTGCCCAGAACTTCAGACTGGTTGAGGATGGCCTGAGGTGGTGACTAGTAATATTTGAGGGGAGGAGGGTGGCAAAGGGAAATGAAATATTTTACAAAAATGCCAATCTAGGATAAGTAAATCCCAGACACATTTGAATACACTAATTATTAGCAGCCTTGATAAAGGGTCAGGTAGGTGTCATAGTGGGTAGAGTGCCAGACCTGGGTTCAGAAAGACTCATCTTCCTGAGTTCAAATCTAGCTATGTGACCCTGGGCAAGTCATTTAACCCTGTTTGCTTTGGTTTCCTCATCTGTAAAACAGTTTGGAGAAGGAAATGTCAAACCACTCTAGTATCTTTGTCAAGAAGGAGGTCACAGAGAGTCTGAACAACAACAAAGAATTCTTTGGTTTGGGAAGCAACAGGACTAGGTTCATCAGTCATTCTAGCTCTTTCTGTTGACATGATCCTTAGTTTAACTAGCCTGCATCAAAGTCTTTATTCAAAGACCTGTTGTTATTAACAATTTAATGAGAAATAGTATATTGTTATTAGGAAATGCATTGGCCTTAGAGTCAGTCAACCGAAATTCTTTTTCAATCTCTGCCAATTACCAGTCAAGTGACCTTTGGGCTAGCTGCCTAATCTCTCTCTCTTTTTTTTTTTTTCATCAGCACCTTACATGTGAGAATCTCCATAAAAGACATCATCGAGGACATGCCTGACCAGAAAAAGGAATGTGGGCCAGTCATGTAACAAAAGTAAGCAATAAGAAATGGACAGTCCAAGTTAGTATCCATAAATTATTGAAAGAACTAGAGTAAAATCTACAGCACTGAGTAAATCCTCTATTTAAGAAGTTGGGAAGGATTTGGATAAGAATGACACAGAAAGACAGTGTGGATGTGTTATGATCTACTCCAGTGAAAAGATCATAGAAGCAACAGAATTAGAACCGGAAAGGAGCTTAGCAGTCAACTGGTCCATTATACAAATGAGGAAACATGCCCAGAGATGCTTAAGTGATTCGTCCAAAGATCACACAGGCAATGGGACAGTCAGTATTTGAACTTAGTTCACATCATGTTGAATCTTATATGGGAGTACTCATACCAAGAAATACAGTGACCTGCCATACAGAGCTATCTATTATAAGAATCAAGTTAGGTCATCTATGTGAAAGTCCTATAGAAGCATCAGAGTTTCAGAGGGGATCATCATAATTAGCACCCTCCATTTGACAAATAGGATGGCCCACAAAGGAGAATGGCTTTGTCCAATGTCATAGTCTGTTAGAGGCAAAGAAAGGATTAGAACCTAGGTGCCCTGGAAGATTTCCATTACTCCATACTCTCTTCCTTAAATTGTTATTAGTGACATGTGTCTTATGAGGGGGGAAAATTGTAAAAGTATAGAACTATAGAAAGAACTGGGGCAGATAAGTGCACAGTGGATAGAGTGCCAGACCTGGAGTCAGGAAGACTCATCGGTCTGAGTTTTCTAGCTGTGCATCCCTGGGCAAGTCATTTTACCTGTTTCCTCATCTAGAAAATGAGCTGGAGAAGGAAATGGCAAAATGTTCCAGCATCTCTGCCACGAAAACCCCAAATGGGGGCACAAAGAATTGAAGAACTGAAAAAACTCAAATGTATCATATCAGATAGCTTTGTAAATAGATCTTTGAAAATCATTTTATTGATTCCTTTTATTTTTATACCACATTCCTTTCTTGCTATACTTGTTTCTACCTTGCCTCCCCTATATCCCACCTCCTATAAACCCTCCTTTGTAACAAAGAGAAATTGTTAAGCAAAACTAATTCAACATTTTAACAGCATGTGCAACATTTGGTATCCGTGGTCCCCTAATTCTTTACTGATCTTGGTCATTATACTGTATTTAATCTGAGTTCACCTACCTCTGAGTGTTATTTTTATCTGCCTTGCTGTTGTTTCTCTAGTTCTCTTTGCTCTGTATCACTTGACACAAATCTTCCCATGCTTCTCTGGATTCTTCATATTCATCTTTTCTAAAAGCACAATATTGTGTTACATTCACATATCATAATTTGTTTAGCCATTATCTAATCATAGGCACTCTTTTTTGTTCTTGGCTTTTACTAACTCAAAAATTGTCAATATTAATATTTCGGTGGGATCATGGAGCCAAGATGGCAGAGTAGAAGCACGACCTTCCTGCAGCTCCGGCTTCCACCTTCTCCAATCCATGTAAAAAGGGGACTCTAAACAAACTTTGGAGCTGCAGAACCCACAAAATGACAAAGAGAAGCTGACCTCCCACTGCGGACAGCCTGGCAGGCTGGCAGGAATTGGCTAGCACAGCTCTCTGGGAGCCTGAGCCCAGCCCCACGCCGAGGCTTTAGCCTCAGGGCGGGCTTGACCAGCCACCTGCCAGAGGGACTCCAGATCAGCAGCAGCTGTGGCCGTTTCCAGATTTATCAATACATAGATGCCAAGGACAAGGTGAGAGGCCAGTACAGTCTGGACTTTGGGACCCAGTAAGTGGGAGTGCGTGGTTTTTACCCCCAGGGAGAGAAACCACTGAGACACCGGCACAGCCAGCCAGAGCCACATGGTGGCTTCAGCTCCTGGCCTGCAGAGTATAGGGAGACTAAGCACCAGTCTGAGGGGCAATCGCTCTTGCTTTAACCTGCTTGGATCTGGATTGCAGTCTAGGGTGGAGGTCCTGGGGTGTGTGTCCAGCTTGCCAGAGCATGTGGAGACCTCAGAGAGGGCACCCATCTAATACCTCCAGCAGCTGAGAAAACCCCAGAATTTGGGACAAAAACTCCCCTGTCTGGTGGCAGAGTCCTACTGTGGCAAAAAGCCCAAAAGTCAAATCATTGAGTGGCAAAATGATCAGGCAAAGGAAACAAAGCAGACAGAAGATTCCAACTTTACACTCCTATTTTGGGGACAAGAAGGAGCAAGGCATGGAACAGGAGGAAAACAGCAAAGTCAGAACTCCTGCACCAAAAGCTTCAAAGGAAAATACAAGCTGGTTACAGGCCATAGAGGACCTTAAGAAGCAGATAAGAGAAGTGGAGGAAAAATTGGGAAGAGAAATGAGAACAATGCAAGAAAATTATGAAATGAGAGTCAACAGCCTGACTGAAGAAAATAATACCTTAAAAAACAGACTGACTCAAATGGCAAAGGAGGCTCAAAAAGGCAATGAGGAGAAGAATGCCTTAAAAAGTTGAATTTGCCAGATGTAAAAAGAATTTCAAAAGCTCACTGAGGAGAATCATTGCTTCAGAATTAGATTGGAGCAAATGGAAGCTAATGACTTTATGAGAAATCAAGATGCTGTTAAACAGATCCAAACAAATGAAAGAATAGAAGGCAATGTGAAATATCTCATGGGAAAAAACCACTGACCAGGAAAATAGATCCAGGAGAGATAACTTAAAAATTATTGGACTACCTAAAAGCCATGACCAAAGTAAGAACCTAGAAAGCATCCTCCAGGAAGTTCTCAAAGAAAACTGCCCTGATGTTTTAGTACCAGAGGGCAAAATAGAAGTTGAAAGAATCCACCGATCACCTCCTGAAAAAGATCCCCAAAAGAAAACTCCTAGGAATATTATAGCCAGGTTCCGGAATTCCCAGATTAAGGAGAGAATATTACAAGCAGCCAGGAAGAAACAATTTGAATATTGTGGAAACACAATCAGAATAACCCAGGATCTGGCAGCTTCTACACTGAGGGATCGAAGGCTTGGAATGTGATATTCCGGAGGTCAAGGGAGCTGGGACTAAAACCAAGAGTCACCTACCCAGTAAAACTGAGTATAATGTTTCAGGGGAAAATATGGTCATTCAGTGGAATAGAAGACTTTCAAGCATTCTTGCTGAAAAAACCAGAGTTGTATAGAAAATTTGACATTCAGATACAAGAAGCAAGAGAAGCATGAGAAGGTAAACAGGGAAAAGAAATCATAAGGAACTTATCAAAGTTGAACTATTAACATTCCTACATGGAAAAACAATAATTGTAATTTATGAAACTTTTCTCAGTAGTTGAAGGGATTAGAAATATATATATATATATATATATATATATATATATATATGTCTATATATGAGGGTATATGGGCATATGAATACATATGTGAATGTGTGTATATATGTTTATAGGTATACATAGATAGAGGGCACAGGACCAATTTAACAGGAAGGGATGATACTTAAAAGTTGAAATTAAGAGGTGAGAGGAATATAATGAGAGGAGATGGGGAGAGACAGATTGGGGCAAACTATCTCATACAGAAGAGGCAAGAGAAAATGGTTACAATGGAGGGGAAGAATAGGAAGGCAAAAGGGAATGGGTCAACCTTATTCCCATTGAATCTGGCTTGAGGAGGGAGTGAAATACACACTAAATAGGGGATCTCACCCCCCAGGAGAATAGGGGGGGAAGGGGATGAGAGGGGGGATGATGGAAGGGAGGGCAGGCTGGGGGGGAGGGAAGTTGGAAGCACCCACTTTTGAAAAGGGACAGGATCAAAGTAGAGAATAGAACAAGTGGGAGGTGGGATAGGAGGGAGGGAAATATAGTCAGTCTTTTACAATATATCTACTACGTTACTGTTTTGCATTAGCTGCACATGTACAACCTATACTGAACTGCTTGTCTTCCCAGTGGGGGTGGGTGGCAGGGAGGGAAGGGAATGAACCTGGAATTGAAAGTTTTAAAATCAAATATTCAAATATATATATATGTGTGTGTGTGTGTGTGTGTGTATACTATTATTAATACCATCTTACATGTAATTAAGAAATAAGATATACAGGCACTGAGGCATAGAGATCCGCTAGAAAAGTCAAAACGGGTATGGGAGAAAATATGGGAGAGAGCAGATTGGAGGTGGGGATATCCTGTGGGACTGCTGTTTTGGGGGGATGGGTGGGGGGAAAACGGGGAGAAAATTTGTAACTCAAAATCTGGCGGAAACGAATGATGTAAATCAGAAGTTAATAAAGCATTTTAAAAAAACAAAAAAATATTTCGGTGGATAGGACTTTTCCTTTCTCTCTTTGACCTTTTTGAATCTCCTATCTACTCAGATCATCAATTCCACTTCCTCCTTCCTAATGGTGGTAGGCTCCTTCAGACTCCCCTCCCTGTATAGCAGATATAACTTGGATGAGCAAAAAAGTACTAATTGTTTTCCTAAAAAGACTAATTCACATCTATATCAACACTATATTGGTGTGCCTGTCTTTTCAGAGGCCCTCATGTGACTAATATTATCTTTTGTCATCTTTACCTATTTGAGTGGTAGTAGGTGAAAACTGAGAGATGTTTAAATTATATATATATATATATATGTATATAAATTTGGAGGGGGAAAGGCAGGGCAATTGGGGTTAAGTGACTTGTCCAAGGTCACATAGCTAGTAAGTGTCAAGTGTCTGAGGCCGAATTTGAAATCAGGTCCTCCTGACTCCAGGGCTGATGCTCTATTCACTGTGCCACCTAGCTGCCCCATAAATTTATATTTTTCTTATTAATGATTTGGAGCATTGTTTTGTATGGTTGCTGATGATTTATAACTCTTAAACATTATTGATTTGTTTCTTTTGGACACATTTCCTGAGGAATTATACTTAACCTTGTATATTCATATTAATTCCTTATATATCTTAGATATCCGATTTTTAATCCCTTAATTTATTTCTCTTATATTATGGCTATAGCTAGCATTACTAATAAAATGTCATAAAATAATAAGAGAAATAGGACATCGTTCCTTGCCTCTACAACTTACTGGGAAAGTTTCCTGTGTTTCTTCCTTGTAAATAATGTTAGCTTTCTATTTTTGATATATACTTTAGACCATATTAAAGAACAACCCTTGAAACCAATATATCTAAACATAAATGGGTGCTTAAGATGGGGAGGGTTTGGGTACATATTGATAAAAATCATATCAATTTTGTGGGGGTTAAAAATTTATTTGCTTTATTATACTATTTTCCTAATACTGACCTCTCCTCATATGCCTGATATAAAACTATCCTGATCATAATGAATTTTTACAGAGATCTGAAGTATCTTAATTTTATTTAAATTTTTGTGCCAGTTTCCACTAGTAATATTGATCTATAATTATCTTTCCCTGCTCATTCCCCCCTATTTGAGTACCAGGACCATTTTTATCTCATAAAAGGGGTCTGGTTTGTACCTAATTTCCTTGTTAACAACAATTTTCAACATGATTATTAATTTCTCTTTAAATGGTTGGTAGAATGCATTAGTAAACTCATGTAGAAGAGAGATATTTTTATTTTGTAGTTAAATGCTTAATTTCTGTATCTGAAATTGAATTATTTAGGTTTTCATTTCTTCTTTTGCTGTGGGTTTGGTTTTTTTTTGTTGTTGTTGCTGTAATTACCAATTTCCTTTGAGTTTTCAATTTTGCCTCCATAGAAGTGTGCATATAGAGGCAGGGTAGCATAGAGAATAGATGCTGCTGAAATTAGAGTCAAGAAGGACAGGGTTCAAATCCCAACTCTTTCACTTTCTGTCTGCATTATGCTGGACCCAGACCTAATGTGACTAAGACTCTCTCTAGGACTTATCTACTACATTACAGATTGGTTGTAATCCACCTTGGTAGAGGAAATCCCCTACAAAATCAGAAATTTTCTTGTGTCCACTTGTATGTGTATATAGATTTATGATAGTTTTCTTTATTTCCTCTCCATTAATTTTATTCAATTAGGGGGTGGCTAGGTGGCACAGTGAGTACAGCACCAGCCCTGGAGTCAGGAAGACCTGGGTTTGGATCCAGCCTCAGACACTTCACACACACACACAACTAGCCTGTGTCCTCGGGCAAGTCACTTAACCCCAATTGCCCTACCTTCCCCCCTCCAAAAAGCAAAAAAAAAAAATCTTATTCAACTTTTATTTTAGCAATTTGAGTTTTCCTTTTTCCCATCAAGTTAACCAATGGTTTACTGATTTTGTTCATATTCTTTAAACAGGTCCTTGTTTATAGGCTGATTCTTTTTATTTTTAATTTTATCTATTTCTCTCCTTATTTTAAGATTTCTTCTTTTATGGTTGTTTTGAGGTTGTTAGTTTGTTGATTTTCTAGTGTTTTTATTGTATGTTTCTCTTCTTTGGATATACTTTAAGTCTTTTAATTTTGATGAACTCATAGATCTTTGAATTACTGAAGCATAGCCATAAAGACATTTATTGATGCACTTGTAATATTTACTTGATAATATACAATGAACTAAGACAATTCCAAAAGACTAATAATGGAAAATGCTGTCTACATCCAAAGAAAGAACTATGGAGTCTGAATGCAGACCAAAGCCAACTATTTTCTCTTTGCTTTTTTTTCTCATGGCTTTTCCCTTTGGTTCTAATTCTTCTTCACAACATGACTAATGTGAAAATATTTTAATATGATCATACATGTATAACCTATACCAGATTACTTGCTTTCTTGGGGAAGGGGAGAAAGGGGAGAAAATTTAAAACTCAAATCTTATAAAACTGAATATTGGAAAACTAAAACTAACTAAACATTTAAAAAATATTTACTTCCTAATCCACACAGGTAATGATAGCCATTCTGCAGCTGAAAGACAGGTCAAGATAAAGAAATAGCTATTATTGTGCTGATAAGATGGATGGCACAGTGGATAGAACACTGGCTCTGGAATCAGCAGTTTAAATATGACCTCAGACACTTATTAGTTTTGTGACCCCGGGCAAGTCATTTAACCCTATTTGCCTCAGTTTCCTCATCTATAAAATGAGCTGGCGAAGGGAATGGCAAACCACTCCAATATCTATGCCAATATAATCCCAAATGGGGTCACAAAGAGTCAAACACAACTGAACAACAACAAATTATGGTTGTAATAGTCAGACAATAGTAACTTTTTTTTGTCTACTCAACCCTTTTCTGGCTTCTTATTTATTCTCTTTTTCTCTTATAAGTAACCTACCTTTCCTGCCAAACTCACTTCCACTTCACTGATGTTACTTTTTAACTGCCTTCCCACCTTTCACTTTTTTGGTTACTTAGCATCATCTCCTTTCAAACATTACCTGTTACTAATGCTAACCCTTCTAAATCCCCTTACTTGATACTTTTCAGATTAAAGAAATACCTACCATTATGCAAGGCACCAAAGATGATATTAGTATAAAATAAAGAGTGCATGAAACAAGGTGCTTACACACTAGGAAGGGGCATATTATATAAACACAACCTAATAGAAAATGGAGCATTTTGTGCAAGAATTAGCATGGTGGAGTAAAACAAGCACTGATATGGAAGTCAGAAAGCTTGGGTTCCAATCCCAGCTCTGCCATTTACTCTGTGACTTGAACAAGTCATTTTTATTTCTTTAGGCTTCACAGTTTCATCCATAAAATGAGGGTGATGATACTTGTACTATCTATAGATCTCATCTATCTTGTTAGGAAAATGTTTCATAACCTTTAAAATGCTTACACAAATATGAGTTATTATTGAGAGGTATAATCTAAGTGCTATGTGAACTCTGAGACAGGAAGATCATTACCAGTGATGATGGGGATGGGAGGAGGTGGTTATGGGAAGGATTCATAGGGAAGATGGCACTTCCATTGGAATTTAAAAGAGAAGTAGGATATTCTAGGCATGGGGAAACATCTAACAAAGCACAGAGGTAGGAAAGTGAAGGACACTATGGGAGATGACCAGCACTTCAATTTAGCTAGAGTAGGTAATATTAGAGATGAGGCTAGAAAGACAGAGTGGAACCAGATTGTGAAAGGCCTTAATTGCCAGGCAAACTATGAGTCAGAATGTTGTTCAGTAGACACAGTGGAATGACAGGTTCGGATCAGTAATATATGTTCATAAATATATTTACTAGACAGGTAAAGCAGGAATTTTTGAAGCCTAAGATTTTTGTAGAACTTACTAATCTGCATTCTCATTTCCTACTTAAATTCTATGTACATCCTACCCAGTTCAGTACACAAATATTGTATAGATAGAGGTCAAGGATGATTATTCAGTCAGTCAATAAATATTTATCAAGTGCCTACTACGTGCTAGGCATTGTGATAAGCACTGATGATAAATCTGAATGAAGAGTGTAAGTATGAAAATGGTATTATTTATAAATAATTTAGTTTGAAAACAGAAACTTCATCATTCAAAATTTGGGACTGCCCAATTTATTGCAAGAGAATGGATTGAATATATGTCTTCCTAATGAGATGATATTTGTTGGGTATCTTGAGATGCAGTCTACCCTAGCATTAAGCATAAGTCAGGCGCACACAGTAAGTAATTAATAAAAGCTTGTTGACTAACTGACTATACACTGCTACTAAGACCAAGTACATGAATTTGAACCTCGTACAGTCTATGACTCTAAAGTTACCAACAAGTTCATAGAGAAAACATTTGGGGTCCTCAACTTCTATCCCAGTTGTTCATAGATTCTACCAAATTTTCCGATGAATCTAAATTGATCTCTTTTGGACCCAGTGGTTCATACCGTCATTAGAGATGTCTTGGGAATCCAGAGAGGTTGCATTTTGTTATTTCAGTACACATACCTCCCTGGTCATATGCTTTATCTGCTAGTTTGATTGCATTAGTTCTGAATAACCAGGAGGCTGCTTCTTGTTCTTAGGACTTCACCAATGCATTAAAAGGACATCCTGGGGGCGGGTAGGTGGTGCAGTGAGTAGAGTGCAGACCCCAGAGTTAGAAGGACCTGAGTTCAGATTTGGCCTCAGACACAACACATACACATACACAAAACTAGCCGTGTGACCTTGGTCAAGTTACTTAACCCCAATTGCCCTCCAAAAAGCAAAAAAAAAAAAAAAAAGACATCCTGGACGATGTTTCTGAACAACTGAGCCAGCCTGGTGTGGTCCATGTACTGAACAGGTAGCACATCCCAAATCACAGCTTTTTGTAGCATCTTCTCCAATCTCAGCAGAATTCTTCACTTCTTTCTGTTGGGAGGTACTTCACCTATATGTCCTCAGCACTCTCTGGACTAGGAAACTGCCTTTTCAGGTATCTGCAGATACTCCTGTACTATATCCTCTGCGCATTAAATTTTTAATAGACATGCCATTCAAAAGCAGATTCCCTAAAGAAAAATAATACCCTCTTTTCTCCATATCAGTTCCATGCCTTTTTGTAACTGTGCCATGTTCTAGCCAGGATCAAAAGGTTATGCATTTTGTGGGTTTCAGTGCCCACTTGAAAAGAACCATAGTTCCCATAATGAGTCTGGCAGGCTGATAGTAAACACTCTGTTCACATCTACCTTTAATGCATGCTGCTGAAGGTAGCATTCTAACAGAATGCTCATCACAGGGGCTGTAGTACATCTTTCTCTCACCAGGACTATTGTATTTTTTTTTTTGGTCTTTATTAATTTGTTTACTTTTAGTTTACAAGATTCAGTTCCACAATTCCTTGAGTTTCAAATTTCCTCCCCTCCCCTTCCTTCCCCCCCCCCCTCCCCCCCCCCCCCCCCCCGCCATGGCAGCATATAATCAAGTATAGGATCTGCAAATACTTTCACATTAGAAATTAGTCAGGTTATAAAGAAGGATTGTATCAGATGGAATGAACAATGGGAAAGAGGAAACAAAACCAAACAAGAAAAAGAAAGAGAGAAGGTAGTTTGCTTCAATCTGCATTCAAACTCTGTTCTTTCTAGTTCCTCTGAATGTAGACATCTCTCTCCCATCATGAGTCTTTTGGAGTTGACTTATATCACTGCATTGCTGAGAAGAGTCCAGTCTATCAAAGCTGGTCATCACACACACATTGTATCTGTAATTGTGTACAAATTTCTCCTGGTTCTGCTCTTCTCACTTAGCATAAGTTCGTATAATCCAGGTAAATATGAAGTCCATCTGCTCCTTGTTTCTTATAACACAATAGTATTCCATTACATTCATATACCACAACTTGTTCAGCCATTCCCCAATTGATGGGCATCCTCTTAATTTCCAATTCTTTGCCAGCACAAAAAGAGCTGCTATAAATATTTTTGTACATATGGGTCTTCCTCCCACTTCTATGATCTCTTTGGGATACAACCCTAGAAGTATTGCTGGGTCAAAGGGTACGAAATTATTTCTAGCCCTTTGGGCATAGTTCCAGATTGCTCTCCATAATGGCTGAATCAGTTCACAACCCCACCAGCAATGCATTAGTGTTCCAATTTTTCCACATCCTCTCCAGCATTTGTCATTTTCCTGTTTTGTCATCTTAGCCAATCTGACCAGTGAGGACTATTGTATTTTAACCCTTACACCATGTCTTGATAGGGGGGTTAATTAAATAGTTTTTAACAGCTTTATTAACAGTTATCTCTGTGAGGGGTGGAATATATTGCTGTTTTAGACATTCAGACACAGGCACTGCTTTTTCTTCTTCCCTGTATATCTTAGCCTGAAGTCTATATTCCCCAAAGAATTTCTATAATGGCATTGTATAGCATTTACAATATCACCATTCCTAATGTTCATCAGTATTCCTTAAACCAATAGTCCTTGATGAGGTTCAAATCCCAATACTGAGCACTAGTTTTCTAATAACTAAGTAGGCAAGGTATTATTTAATCCAAAACCTAATAAAAGTGTACTCATATAATTCAGAATATCACTCAGTAATAAACAATTTAATGACAAAATTATTCAAATCCCATTTTCTATACACAACTGCCCCTCAATCCACCCTGACCCCAATGTCCCACTCTAAAACAAATTACCTGTTCCACTGTGCTCTCTAGAATACTTGCTAGGGAGGAAATAAGTTTGCTTTCATCTTAAAACTTTTTCTTTCCCATTCCTTTCATATTCTGTGAGACCTAGCATCCTGATGACATAGTCTCCATGGCTACCATTTCCAGCACTGGTTGAATTCTCTTTCATCCTGCCAACTAACTGGTCAAGGTGGGATAGTTGGAATATTCCTTGCTCCCCATCTGCACTTCCAGGTTCTTCCTCAACTTACACCACTCAATAGCCTCTCTTCCTTTACAGTTCACTCAATCTATACCTATCACTCAGTCAAAATTCTAATAGGTGTTATCTATCAACTTTCAGGACATCTCCCTTTTATGGTTGATGAATTCAGATCAGTGCTTAGCTCACAGTATTTCTCTCCTCTCCAATTCTTGTTCTGAGAGTAGGGGACTTCAATATGCATATTGATACTCCCTCAAACATATCAATATTCCCTTACCTTCAAGTTCCTTAATTTGTTCATTTCCCATGACCTACCCACCTGACCTCAGCTATAGAGATGTTCATACCCTTGATCCCAGAAAGCTCCATTTCCATCTTTAAGAACTCTGAAGTTCCCTATCTGATCACAATCTTTTATCCTTCCAACTCTTCTTCTGCCTTGCAGAGGACTTCTAATCTTCTAATATCTCAACCCCTTGATTCTTGCAGAGAACATCACCTCTGCACTAACTATATTCTCCTTCCTTCCCCATCTCAACACTTTAGTGAATAAGTTTAACTATGCATTATCCTCTCACATGTATTTGTCCAGTCCTTTCTACTGTCCTTCAGTCTTACATCTTCAACTGCCTACTGGATATCTTGGATTGGATGTCCCAAAGACATCTTAAACTTAACATGTCCAAAACTGAATTCATTGAATTCACTGAATTCATGAATGCATCTTTTCCCCTACTTTTTAACTTCCCTGTTACTATCAAGGATACCGCCATCTTCCCAGGCACCTAGGTTCACAACCTAAGTGTCATCTTCAATGCCTCACTCTCTCCTCCCACATCTAATCTGTTGCCAAGACTTGTAGATATTACACTTATAACATCTCCTTTCTATAGCTCCCTTACTCCTCTAACACTGCTACTACCTGGTGCAGGCCCTCAGCACCTCAAGTCTGAACAATTTCAATAGCCTGCTGGCTAGCACAAGTCTCTCTCTATCCTAGGGCATCCCCACTCAACTGCCAAAGCAGTTAAGTTCTATTAATTTTCCATACACAGAGATCGACTCACATTACTGCTCCTACTCAATAAACTTCAGTGGCTCCCAATCACATTCAAGATCAAATATAAAACACTCAGTTTGGAATCCAAAGTCATTCATAATCTTTCTCTCTCTTACCTTGCCAGTCTTCTTGTACTTCTCACTCAGCCACCTACTCTGGAATATAGGGGCACCAGCCTCCATGCTGTTCCTCTCTCAAGACAATCCATCTTTCCATCATGTCTGGAATTCTCTCCTTCTTTACCTCTGCCTACTGGCTTCCCTGACTTCCTTTGAGTCCCGGTTAAAATTCCACCTTCCCCAAGAAGTCTTTCCCAATCCCCTTACTGCTACTGTCTTCTTTCTGTTGATATTTGTTGTATATAGTTTGTTTTGTACATAGTTGTCTGCATGTTGTTTTCTCCATCAGACTGAGCTTGAGAGTAGGGACTGTAGGGACTTTTGGCCTCTGTATCTTCACAGTGCCTTGTCTAATCTTATACACAATAGTCAGTTATTATAGTAAAGGAAAAAAAAACTAATATGGTCAAGAAGAGTTCCAATGGGGAAAAGACCTTTCTTTATGTCACCCACTAAAGTAAAGAGAATATTTAAGAAAAAGATTTTAGATGATCTTTGCTTTGATAGAAGAAAAGTTTCAACTTGAATGCCCCAAATGGCCTTTATGAAAAAAAATTCAAAACAATTTTTTAAATCCCAGGATAAGATCCTACATGTAACATGCCTAAATGTGACTTACGGATTGCTAGTCTGTTTTTAGATCCCTAATTTTATTAAACCCCCATTTTCCCCCTGAATCTCACTAGAATTTTGCATATAAAATGTAAACAATGATGCAAAAAAGTAGGGGAGGGAATGCAATTTACTTAAAAATGTAAATTAATTAACTGATAAGCAACATAAACAGAAAAACTTTCAAACCACAAAAAACCCTTCCTTCAGTCTCCAGGTTGCAGACCTATTCCCCCAACCCCTTTCACTCTCCTTGTATTTGTAGCACAATGGTGGAGGGATATGGGCAGCTCTACCTCCACTGCTTAAAAAATTAACCTTTTGGTCTCCCTCAATCACTCATGGGAGGTGGTAGGACATCTCTGGGCTGCACTTGGAGTACCCTGCCTGGGTTTTTCTGCACAAACTAGATACCACGAGGATCTTGGCTCCTCTCTTACTGGCTCCACATATCTGAGCTGTTTCTCAGCCTTTATATTTTTTACTTTTTTTGAAGGAGGGGGAGAGGGGAAAGAGTCTTACTCTTCCACCACTTTTACTGGAAGCACCAGCACTATAATGGACTAGTTGCCTCTCTCAGTCAATATATACCTCATGGTCTACAAACTTCAGTAAAGGGGGAAATCATTTAGCTGTGGGGGTTTCTTTTCCTCTCCTTCATGATGTTGGTTCCTTTTTCCTTCTCTTCTCTCCTGACTACTCTGCCCTTCAATCTTCAGTTTCTTTTCAGCTTGCTTCCTGCTTGACTTCCTAAAGGACCTTAACAACCCCAGAAACTTGTACAGAATTCAGAGCATGGTAATTTCCAGAGTCCATTCCATGGTCTCCATTTGAGGACACAGACACTCTCACATTGGCTCTCTGCTCCACAGCCCCAAGTATTCTCCCTCACACATTAACCAACAGTTTTGCAAGTGCAGGACACTGGTCAAAAGGTTGACTCAGCAAGAGAGCATAGATGTATATTCAGTAGTCCTGGAAAAACAATTCAAAGTACATGACCTACTGATAATGGTGGGTTAATCTTCAAATAAGCACAGTCTCATTGTGCAAAGATTATGAGAAAACCTGAGTTCTAATTCAAGCTCTGTCATTAAACTCTACAGCTCCTACTTTAAATGCATGATTCGATATGTACTTATTCTAGACTTTAAATCCCAGCCCACCTACAAGAGTCCTGTCTCTAAGGATGTATGAGCAGGGGTAAAGAGGTTGATTACTTGCTCTATGAACCAGGTGCTAAACGCCTTGGGTATATCCAAAGGATTGTGTGCAACATCCATCAGGCTCACGAGTATACAAGCTTCCTGGCCACTTCAGTATATGGAGGAAAGAGTTCGATTATAATAGTCATGTACAGTGCTTTACAGCTTTCTGAAAGCCCGTGTTTCTCTTGACAACCCTGTGAGGTACACTGTGCCAGTATTATTATCCTCATTTTACAGATGAGCAAACCCTGGTGTGAAGAAGTTAAGAAGTAGAAGGGACAGGGGCAGCTAGGTGGTGCAGTGAATAGAGCACTGGCCCTGGAGTCAGGAGGACCTGAGTTCAAATCCAGCCTCAGACCCTTAACACAAAAACTAGCCATGTGACCTTGGGCAGGTCACTTAATCCCAACTGCCCTCTTTCAAAAAGCAAATAAAATAAAAATATATTAAGAAGTAGAAGGGACTTCCAAGGCTGTCTAACAGATGAGGAAAGCTAGACCTAGGTAAGGCAAATGAGGTCCTACAGTGTGTGTCAGAGGTAACTTTTGAATCCAAGTTATCTAATTCCATGTCTAATCATCTTTTCACTCTAACACATGAATGAATGAGGTGTGGCCCACCAATTGGGGGCTAATTTAGCAGCAGAGTAAATATAGTTAGGGTTCCTGGAGGATCATAGGATTTGGAGGCAGAGGTCACTTTAGAGATAATCTAGGGCAACCTCCTTATATTATAGCTAAAACTGAAACTCACAAGGGTGAAATGACATGTTTAAGGTCACACAGGAGGAAACGGAATAATGGGAATGAATGAAAAAGGACTTATTAAATACTTACAATATACTAAGCTTTCAGGATACAAATATAAGCAGGGACATAGTTCTTGTTCTCAAGGAACTTATATAAGAAAAGCAAACATGTATAGGGGAGTGGTTGGTTGCCAGGGAAGGGGATTTTAGTCTGAGTCACAGGGATGATGAATTGATCTACAAGAAAAGCAACTGACAAGATAATAGCTAGATGGCAGAGTGGGTAGAGGGCCAGTCTAGGAGTCAGGAACTCATCTTCAAATATGGCCTCAGACACTAACTGTGTGATCCTAGGCAAGTCACTTAACTCTGTGTGCCTCAGTTTTTTCAAACTCTGTAAAATGAGCTGGAGAAGGAAATGGCAAACAGTACCTTTGCCAAAAAAACCTCAAATGGGGTCATGAAGAGTTAGACATGACTGAAAACAAAACTGATATGACCTTTCCAGAAATGATGGTACTATTGATTTAATTACTGAAGCCTGAGCAAGAGGTGGGCAAGGGCACAGAGGGACAGGGATGGCCGGGGTGGATGATGGGAAAATGAAGTATGGTCTGAAGCCTCACTTAGGTAGAGGAAGACAGTAACCTAGAACCTAAATGTATTTGGGAAGACTTAGGGGAACCTAAAAAAAAGAGTTAGCTACTTTGCTGTATTATCTCCTGCCAAGGACACATTCTAACATCATACATTCTATAAACTCTAAGATTCACTATAGTCAGATATAATAGGTAATAGCTGCTCACCTGGATGTCACCCATGTCTCCAAAAACTTATCTTCCTGCAAGATCAAATCAGCTCAGAAACTCAACTTGCTCGGTACCCCTTTGGGCCCCTCCCTCTCTCTGACTGGACAGGGGCCCAGAGAAGATACCGTAATCATTTGGTGCTGACTGCAGGGCTTCCCTATGCTGGGTGAGGAAATTCTATACCAATGAAGGTATTTTCTTAGCAACTTAACAGTCTTAACAGAGTTGCTATTTAACTCCACCATGAGAGAGTGTGCTGTAACTGAATGTGTGGGGAGAAAATCACTATACAAACAACAACAGGAAGATGGGGCATGGCCACTGGTCCCTAGAAGAGTTTAAGTTCCAGGAAACAAGTCTGATCTGAGCTTTACTAGTATTTCCAGCCCTCTCCCCTTATCCCACCAGACACATCTGTGTGTAGTGGTGGGGAGAGACCCAGTGTTAATAACCAGTGCCCAGTGGTGTCATTACTGCATACTACTATACACAAGGCAGGTGTGTTCAGGTGGCTTTTGACTCATTAACAATGGTTTCAGAGCCATCCTCAGACATGTGTGCCTTCTCCACTCACTGAATGGTGTACCCACCTGAACTTTAATAGCTTGTGTTTATAGATAGTTACAGTTTAAAAATCTTTCTTACTGGGGCAGGTAGGTGGAGCAGTGAAAGGAGTACCGGCCCTGGAGTCAGGAGGACCTGAGTTCAAATCCAGCTCAGACATTTAACACTTAATAGCCATGTGACCTTGGGAAAGTCACTTAACCCCAAATGCTCTGCCTTCCCCCTCCAAAAAAAAGAAGAAAAAAAGAAGAAACAGAAACAAAATAAAGTTTGACACATTTCTTTTTCAAGTCCAACAAAATGTATTCTTACCTTGTTCATGGTTTAGTTTTTAAAAAGATAAAGGAAAATCACACAAGCCAATATGCTCTAATCCATGCATCCTTTATTCCATTACAACCACTGTGTTGCATTAAGCAACAGTACACAAAGTGGCAATCAACCCCAATCAAATTTTACAACATTCTGAGGCTTGCTTACAGTACATTTAAGGCCTTTAAATCTGGGGAAAAAACACATACAACAACAAAAAAAAATCCCAATCCCCAACCTATGAGTAGTGTAACAATTTTAAATGTCTTGCATTTCTGATGCATTTTCTGTGCCATTCCAGTGTCAAAAACCAAATGACTTCTAAACTAAGATTAGTTTAGTGAAACTTTTAATTACATAAATTCATCAAAACATAAATGTATAATTTATTTTTTGTCTTGGAAATATTATAAAAATTTTAATAGCAAAATAACAGGGATAAAAACATATTAACAAAATGTATTCAATCATTTATAAACAAGAATTTTGCAGTTTGTTGTTGTAACTAGACTTAAATGAAAATTACCAATTAAGAATCTATGCACAATGTAAATTCAAATATGTACAATCCTTTTAAAAAGTCTACAAGGAATGCTTTACAGAAGGAAAGTCTGCTATGGCTCTTTGTCAGACCAATCAGACAATTTGAGTATTAAAACTGCTAGTAATAAATTTACACTTTAAAAAAACATTTAATTTCTTTTTTTTCTTTAAGAATATTCCAGTTATATTTATATAGTTACAGTTGATAAAATATGTTGGTGGTAACTCCATCATGTTATTTCTTATGTTTTAGGAAAAATGGTAATCTTCTGAATGGTTTGCTTGGGGAAAAAGATCAGTACATTAACAGGAATTATTGAGAGAGAAAATTTCATCCTGATAAACTTTCCAGTTACAATACCACAGCTAAAAAATTCACAAATTAAACACTACTCCCTTAGATCAAAGCCAAGAATCCATTTAATAGAAGCTGTAGTTAGACAAAAGCAGTATTCCAAATACTGAGAACATTGGATTAAAAAAAAGTCTTGCATGAAAGAATCATAAATGATCAGACAGAAGAGAAAACTGACTGTGGGATATTCCATATAGCACTAGAAAAGTGTCCCCATGTTCAGCTCTCATTTCACTTTCTCCAAGGTAATGAAGCTGAAAAGGTACAGCTGTTTATCACATTATGTGCATTATAGACTGATTTCCATATACAAAAAACTGAGATTTCGTCAGATATTTGATTAGAATACCCTAAAGATAGGGTATTTCTTCATAGTTATAAAGCCATTACAGCTATCCAGTTTAAAGAGTGTGCAAAAACGGGTAATTCTTCCATTCACAGTAAATGAGGTAAAATCATGTATCCTTCTTCAGGAATTAGGGAGTTCATGAGAGATGAACTGTTTTAGTCTTTCCAGATATTGTGCATAAAGCTCTATGTCATTATGCCCTGCCCCTTCTACCCAGAGGGGTTCGACTGCTCGTGGGCATCGCTCATACATTGCTAGACCATGAGAAAAATCTATTACCTCATCCTCTGTACCATGAATTACTAAAACAGGAGAGGTTACTTTAGATATCTTGTCAATGCTGTAAAAAAGAAGAAAAAAGAAATTAGTTATGCATATATAGAAAATATTTTTTGTTGGCAAGTTAACATACACACAAAAGAAATTTCTTTTCCCTTTTCAAAGTTTCTACAGGTGGTCAGAAAAATAAAGTTGTAAAGTGACATCTTGGGTTTATTGATACTTGTATTTATGCAATGTGACTACAAAGTAATAAGACTGCCTTTTATACAGACATATATAACTTGTACATTCAAATGAATGTTGGACCCCTATAATTATTTTGACAATGCAGCCCCCAAAACCCAACAAAAAAAACAAAGACAATTTTAGACTTCCTCCTTTGGGACTGTCTTCAAAGCTAGCTCATAAACTACAGAAGAAAATCACTGCTGACTATAGTTAGGCCTCATTTCAGTTCCCTGAGTGTATTAACAATTCAATGAACCTGATTTATCAGACTTGGCTCCCAATAATTTTTGGCTGTTTCCAAAAGTAAAATCCAACTCCAAAAGGTGAAAATTTGCCTCTGCTGAGACAATTCAAAAGAATATGCCACATGCATTAAAGACATCCCCAAAAGAGGTGTTCCAAAGACAATGTGAGGAATGGTAGTGTCACTGAATTAAGTGTATAGCTTCCCAATGGGACTATTTTAATTCTACTTCACAGGGGACTACAAAATGAGTCTCATTAACCAAATCACACTTCATATAAATCAAGAACAGAGAATGACTCCCCAACAAGTCTTTCTCTTTCATCATGTGGAGAAAGCAAATCGATTAGTCTACTTCTTTCACCTTTGGTCTCTCCAAAGCTATCAAAAGGGGGTTAACTGGAATCAGTTGTGTGGACAGTACTTACAATGAAAGTATTTACTAGAAAGTCAAAGTCAAAGATGAGTCATATGCTCTAAAGACCTACAAAAAACCATCAGGTATCCTTTGGTAACCACTCACCAAAAAATGGTCATTTTTTTAATATAGTACTTTAAGAAGTCATAAGAAGTTGCCAAAGTTCACTAATCTCCATCAGCTATACTGCCATATAAAAAGCAAACTTGCCCTAGATTCATATCTACAGTTTGGAAATAGGTTTGGGCAGCTAGGTGGCACAGTGGTGGCACAGTGAATAGAGCATGGGCCCTGGAATCAGGAGGACCTGAATTCAAATCAAGCCTCAGACACTTGACACACTTACTAGTTGCGTGACCTTGGGCAAGTCACTTAACCCCAACTGCAATGCCTATCCCCCTCAAAAAAAAAAAAAGGAAAGGAAATATTTCTAGAATTCTCTATTTCTAGAACTGAAGTTCTAGAAATTTTAAGTATTGGAGATATAAATTCTATTCATTTCAGAAAGTACTGGTTGAGTTTATTCCATATATCCATGATTGCTTAGTCACGTGAGATAAGAAATAAACTATCTAGAGGTCCTGGGACAAACAACTGATAAGAAATTGATTAAATTGCTACATCATTCTAAACCCAAGAAAAAGATGAAAATTAATTTAAAAAAACAACTAAAAATCAGTTCTTATTTTAATAAAAATAAATTTTAAATTATCTTTCTCAACAGAGATAAACATTCAGACACATACATGTGTGCATGCAGAGAAAAATGACACAAGGAAAGAATTGGGAACTAAACATGTTGACGAGCAAGGAACACTACTACATAAAATGTCAAGAGTAAAAGTGGAAAATGGGGAAACTAAACCTAACTTCAACTGTTTTGAAGTTTTCCAGATTTGAAAATTTATGGCATTATCAATAAAGTATTGGCCTATTTTTACTTAATATTGCTGAAAGAAGAAGCAGCTTCTAGTATGAATAGGGAAAAGCCTCTTGAAAAGTTAATTGTTTAAATTTAAAGGAATAAGTTTCTTATGAGTCATCATAAAAACAAAATATTACTTTTATTCATTATAGTGATATTTTAAAATTACACTTCTGAAGGCAGAAAAAAAAATCTGTTCACATTTAGGTAGTTAATGCCATTTCTTCAACGAAGACAAATACTGCAAAAAATCATCAAAGTTGAATCCAGAAGTATTGCTATGATATGATTAAAGTAGCCTGAGGCCTATATATTCACATAATTAAATGATCTTCCAATATTCTAGTAATTTATCTCATAATGACAGCAATAATGAATCACTTAAAAAATAAATCAAGAACAGAGAATGACTCCTCAACAGGTCTTTCTCTTGCATCATGTGGAAAAAGAGTACTGTAAGATTCTAGGGTTTTTTGTTTGTTTTCAAACATAATACTACTTTGATATACCTAGTTCAATTATTACATCATCTTGGAATAATTGTGCTTTAATAATGAAAATTTCCAGGGAGAAAATTATATTTAAAAGTATTAAAATACATCTCTTAATTTGGAGAAAGATCATATTATACTTTTGAATTAGATGAAAACTACTCAACAATTCAAGAAAATTGTTTGGCACCTAAAGCTTTAAGATTAATGTATTCACTTCTTTTTGCTCCCATTAGTTGACAATGAGAAGAGAGGAAGGTATTTATTTCCCTTGATAAAGGATTCAGGTCTGCAGCAGCCCTGTGGTTTTAGCTCTGTTCTATGACAACCCATGAGGCGGACAATATAAACCATTCAGTGTCAGGAGCGCCCTGAAATTTAAGCTGGCCTGGGATCACCCTGGTGTCTAAAATATCTCTGGATAATCAAATTCCTCACTGGGTCAGGAATTCTGGATGAAATGGGAGGTGAAAAAATCTACTAGTCAGCACTTCTGATAAAAAAAAATCTACTAAGAAGTTGAAATAGTTAAAAAGAGATCTGCATAAATATTAATTATAATAATGGCAAATTTTGATTACATAGTATGCAGCTTATCAAGCTACCAATCCTGAAAGGTAAGCATTAGCAAGATTATGCCTATTTTACAGATGAGGAAACTGAGTCTTAAAGAAGTAAAATTGTTTGCTTCAGGTAAAACAGTTAAGTGTCAAAAAGGAATTCAAAATTAGGTCTTCTAATAATTATTCATCTCCTACTACCAATGTGGTCATTGTTTTATTTAACATTTTGGCTATTTATTGGCATAAATAAGGATGACGCATTTTCTTTTGTATGTATTACACTGAATGTACAAACTGGCATTTCATAACTACTGATGCACATGTACTAAAATAGGTATGATGAGTTTTAAAATCTGTACCACTCATTTGGCAAGTAATCATATATTAACACCTTGTCATATAATTTCTATTTAGGTTTTCTTGAGTTTCTGTCTTTCCAACTAAAATAAGATTCTTCAGGCAGGGTCAGCATCTTCTACTTCTTCCTATCCTGTGCAGTGCCTCGTACATATCAGGTGCCAAATACTTTTTGGTTAGTATTATTAGTGTCTGATTTATGAATTCATACCTACCTTGGAAAAGCATCAAAGCAGTATGTTTTCCTGGTGTCAGGAAAAGCCACTCGTAAACCAGACATCAAAGGGGAATGGAGGATTACAGCTGCACATTCATAACGAGATGCCAAATCTACTGTAGGGACAGTGCCAATACTTTGACCATACAGGATAATGTTCTCTGGACTTACACCATACCTGAAATTTTTTTAAAAAGTTTAAATTAATGTTAAGAACAAAACACCCTTACCTCCCCCTCCACCAAATTCACAGACAGCCACTTCAGCCCACAAAATTGCATCAAATCTGCTGGAGCTAACTCACCATTTTCCCAGTTCTGAAAGCTATTTTTAAATTAGCTTTGCCACTGTTCCTAGAAAGGGAGAATCAATCCACTCCCCTTATCACCACACTCATCATTCCTATAACTTTCTGGATTAAAGTGTATCTCTCTGGCCACCATTACCTCTGTGTGTTGTCTGTCTTGCTCTTTTCATTTCTATCTCCAGCAATTAGCACAGTACTTGATAAGTACTTAATAAATGATATTAAAATTCATTTTAACCAACAAGTAAAGTTTATGATGTACAGAAACATGGTGGAAACATGTTTTAGTTCTATTTCAATTAAAATGGACAGTCTTAAATATACTACAAATCAGAGACACAATGTCTTTTTGAGAACTTCTCAATAAAAGAAGTGCATTACATATTCCAATCATCTTTCCTTCATATTTTCCAAATTAGTAATAAACATCTCTAATATAAAAATAAAATAAGGATAATAGCAAGTCTAATATGTTGCTTTCCAAGGTGGACTTTTAATAAAATACTAATATAACAATCATTTGTTAAGTAAAAGTGAATAGATGCTTTTTGAAGACAGTAGACGTGTCCTCCTTAACAAATCCAGATCCTTCAACCCTGTTGCACATGCTTGTCTGCTCAACTAAACTGTAACTGCTTAAAGAAAGGGACCATGCCATTTACTACTTTGGTACCACCCTACAACAACTAATGTAGTGTTAAGTATATTGTAGGTGTTTAACCAGTAATTGCAATAACTTGTCAACTCAGTCTGAGGCAGGAAATTCCAAATTCTACCCCAGAACTGTGGGACCAGAGATGGTTCCATAGCCTTTTGGAAAAAAAAAAAAATAGGGATTCAATATTTGTAAATAGGAAGCAATGTTAAAATTCTTATATCCTGAAGACAGTGTAGTTTATTGGGCATCTTATGTTGTGAAATTACAGAAGCTAGGGTTTCCTTCTTATGGCAATGCTATCTCCAGGTATGGAAAGGGACCATAGTCTCTACAAAGAGTGTGTTTTTTGCCAATATTAAAGATTTTTTACTCTACCAATATAAATGAAGTTTTTCCTTCATTCTGTCACCAAAGGAGAAACTGTAATTATTTAGAATTTGCAAGGCAATTTTCACTTTTCAGCTGAATCACCTAATATCATCATCCTTTCTGGAAATTTCTTTTTCTTGGTCTTTAGAATCACTGAATGTCAGATCTAGAAATGAACTGAAAGATCATGCAATCCTCATTTTACAATTGAGTACTGAGGCCCCAAAAGATGAATTAGTTCTCCAAAGCAACTAATGGTGGCAGAGTTGGGATTATAATCTAATTCTCACTGTATTTATCATCCTTCCTACTGTTCCCCTGAATGCCCTTGTGCTTATCCATGTTAATGAACGCACATGAATGAAAGTATTAATATGCAGAGCCATATTTGTGTTACCAGACAAGGCACTCTTTCTCCCACTTTCTTCCTCTATCTCCTTTGCTCATAATATTTCAGGTTCCAATGTATTAGTTTTTTTATAAGCTAGTGTGGGAACTTTAAAAAAAATAATCAATATCATTGTTTTAAGGGGAAATATATGCTGTGATATTTTGTGGCTTGGTGAAACAAATATCCATTCCTCTCCTTTCATCACTGTGTAAGAAGGGAACACAGCAGCTTTTGCTCTCTGAGACAGAACAAAACCTGCTTCCAATACAGGCCATCCAATTCTTATGAATAGTATAAGACTTTGCAAAACACATTCTCTAAAATTAATCAATCAAGACTACTTTATTGGGGGAAAAAACAAATCATGTCTTCTAGACAAGTGATTTCAATTGTGCTTTAACATAATTTGGATCAAATATATATGAATAATATTAAATGTTAATGTTACATGCACAATACTTAAACTTTTCTATCTAAACCAATGCTAATGAGGGATTTTTAGTGATATATTGGAAAAATACTACCAAAAAACCCTACTAAAATCCAATTTAAAATGGATTTACATTGTCATGTAGAATAAATGTTTTCTGTTTGCATGATTAGTTTTAATTTAAAATGCCATGTAGTAAAAGGCAGAGAGAAGTTTGACCTCTATCTTAAGAAAAAGATTTTCCTTAGTATTATTCCTATACCAGTAGTATAATCTACATTACTCCACAAAAATATCTTCCTTGTCAAACCATGATAATAATTCCAAGACATTGGAAATGTCTCCTAGACATTATAAAGTTGCAGGTAATCCTATGGAAAACTCAGAAGTAATTTTTAGAAGCAAAATCAAAAAAGGCAGATTTGAAATAATGCAACATCAATAACTGTTTCTCAAGACCAGTTCTGTTGCTTTGCTTTATTTGTAATGAACAACTGTTTCACATTGATAACACAGGAAATTGCTCAGAAAAAAATTATACCAGTATAACTTTGAATAGCTGGCCACATTACATTTTTAGAGTTTTTCCTATCATCAGATGTCAAAGAAAGGCTTCACCCATTAGTCACACATACTATCATTTAAAAAAAATATCAATGATGCCACTTCCAAAATATAACCTGCCACCTTCTAACACTTCCATCTCAACCTTCATTCTAACAAAGAAATTTTTAAAAAGCAAACAAACCAGTTAAACAAAACCTACTATCACATCTAAAAGTATCCCCTTATTCTACACTACTGGCCCTTCCCCTTTCAATGAAAGGAGGGAGCTGCATCTTCTTACCCTCTTCTTTTGGGCCACACTGGCTCATTATCATTACACAGCATTAGGTATCATTTTATTGTTCTCATGATTGACATTATTGCAGTCACTCTTTAAATATTTTTCTTAGTTCTGCTTACTTTAGCACTGGCCCTCTTTTCCTCAATGTCCTCAAAAAGACATGGCAAATGCTGATTCTACTCGGCCATGGGAAGGAAGGTAAGGGAGAGAAGCCCTTGGGGTTGGGAAAAAAGATGGGAAGTTTCAGAGATGGTTAGGGGAGAAATGAGGGAAAAGCAATCAGAAACCCAAAGGGGTCCCCACACTATGCTAGGAGATTGAGGAGGCTTAGTTTTTGAAAGTCTGTGCAAAGAATGAAGAGGGAAATCAGAATCAAGCTACCAGAGATATAAAAGAAAGAATGAAAAATCAGAAAACCAAAAGATAAGGCATTAACTCTCAATCAGGTCAAAAAAAAAAAAGAGAGAGAAGGAAAAATGAATAAAAATAATATGAGAGGCCAGGACACAACGAACAACTCTTATGCTACAAAGGAAAATGCATCAAAAATTCCTGATGAAAATAAAGCTCTATGGATTCTCCAAACAGAAACTTCAGAAGAGGGAAAACATTTTAAATCAGAGTTCTCAGTGCAGAATTAAAGACGTCAAAAAGGTCAGAAAAATTAGAAATTTCCATGCAGAACAAATGACATCTGGAATAAAAAAAATCAAAAGTTGAAGGAAATATGGCAGGAGATGTAAAAAGCAACAACTTTAAAAGAATAAGTCAATTCTCTACAACCTAAAGGAACTAATGATAAGATGGGCAAAGATTACAAGGTCTTCCAGCAGAACATGATAAATTCCTAAACTTGAATATCTACATTTAATTAAATTGCCCAGAACTTCTGAATAGAGACAACTAAATACTGATTGAGGCCACAGATTGCCATTTAAGAAAAACCCCATGCTTAGGAATCCAATGAACTACTTTATTAAATTTCACAATTTCTATAACATAACATATTTTGCAAGCAGTCAAAAGAAGAATCTTTAGCTATGAAGTAAGGAAGGAGGAAGGAAGAAAACAAGATAATGCTTAAACACTAGTAAGTGCCAAGCATTGTGTTAAGCACTGGGGAAACAAACAAAAGCAAAAAGAGAATCTTTGTACTCAAGGAGTCTACATTCCCATGTGCAAGACAAGACACAAAAGGGATCTGAAGGGCAGAATGGTTGGGAGTTGGGGAGGAAAGCTTGCCTGGGGCCCTCCACAAAAGGTAAACTCCAGGAAGAACTCACCATTGGGAGAAGGGCCTTACAGAGGACTGTTCAAAGCAAAAAGGGCTAAAAGATAATTGGATTTTCTAGGGTCCTAGACCAAGGGGGAGAGTTAGGATGAGAAAGTGTCAGAGGCTTGACTCTGAAGCCTGAAGCCAGGAGAGAAAGAAGCACTGCTACATGGAACCTCCAAGAGAGAAGTTCACTACTGAAAGGCAAAGACAATTAGAGGATCATTCAAACCACAAAACATTGAATAGAATGGGGGGAGTGAGGGGGTGGGGGAGCTAAGGAGTTCAAGCTGCAATACAAAATATTGTATCCTAAAAAGTTGAATCTAATTATTAATTAAAAATAGTAGGTCCTTCAACAAAAGAGGAATTTGAGGCAGTCCTGTGAAAAAACTCAGAGGTGAGCAGAATATTCTGACATTCTGACTTACTAAGAAAAACATAAGAAAGATAACAAAACACAATTATCAAGAAAAAAAAACCTAAGTAGTATAACTGGTTCTCGTGTTTATAGACTATTAAAAAAAAAAGAAAAGCTGAACTAGAAAAAAGGAAAAAAACATACATAAAGATCACCGGGGAGAAAAAAGAACCTGATAGCCTACAAATTTAAAGGAAATTTAAAGAATCAAAAGAAAGAAAGAAATGATTTAGTACTCCCTGTACTAAATCCCATACTCCTCTATAAGAAAACCAGGATGTTTTGTAGAAGGGTTAACACAGCAGGAAATGTCACAAATAGGGAGAAGGAAAGGTATGAGAAAGAGGGGTACCAGAGATAGACTTCCAACCAGTCCACAGGAATACTTTTCAACAAGAGTTGATAGCTGTGGGGGGTAAGATAAAACACTGGAATACTGTGATACGGTGAATAAAAGGTTAAGCTTGTCCTTGAAGAGGAAAAGAAAGGGAACCTACATATAATAATGGGGAAGAGGGAGGTTTATGTTTGTTAAATGAATGGGGCTTGTTCGTTAATGAATTTTGTCTAGGGAACACTAGGAAATCACTTTCTCCAAAAAAAGGTTGTATTCTCCAAGAGCTTCTTTCTACCCCAGGAAAAGGGATCAGTCAATCAATCAATAAACATTTATTAAGTCCTTACTATGTTCCAAGCACTGTGCTAAGTGCTAGGGATATAGAAAGAGGCAAATAACAGTCCCTGCTCTCAAGGAGCTTACAATCTAATTTGAAACAATATGCAAACAAATATATACAAAAACAAGCTATGTATGTATATGTGTATATATATATATATATATATATATATATATATATATATATATATA